>NW_027142783.1:0-158353 GCF_026170545.1 Melanerpes formicivorus | reverse complement strand
TACTCCTGCCCCAGCCCTGGCCCCAATCCAGCCCCAGCCCTACCCGTACCTCAGCCCTAGCCCCAGCCCTGTCGCAGCCCCAGCCCCAGCCCCAACCTCGCCAACAGCCCAGCCCCAGCCCCAACCTTGCCCCCAGCCCAGCCCCAGTTCCAGCCCTGCCCCAGCCCTGCCTCTGTCCTTGCCCCAGCCCCTGCCCCAGACTCGGCCCCAGCCCTGCCCCAGCCCAGCCCCAGCCACCGCACAGCCCCAGCCCTAGCCCCAGCCCTGTCCGCAGCCCCAGCCCCAGCCCCAACCCCACCCTGGACCCAGCCCCAGCCCCAGCCCTGCCCCAGCCCCAGCCCTGCACCGAATTCAGCCCCAGCCCGGCCCCAGCCCTGCCCTCGGCCCCAGCCCAGCCCCAGCCCCAGCCCTAGCCCAGCCCTGCCCTCAGCCCCAGCCCCAGCCCCTGCCCAGCCTTGCCCCGGCCCAGCCCCAGCCCCAGCCCAGCCCCTGCCCCAGACCTGCCCCCAGCCCTGGCCCTACCCCTGCCCAGTCTCGGTCCATGCCCAGCCCCAGCCCTGCCCCACCCTCGTCCCCAGCCCAGCCCCAGCCCCAGCCCAAACCCCATCCTTGCCCCCAGCTCAGCCCTAGCCCTGCCCCAGTCCCAGCCCCAGCCCAGCACCAGCCCTGGACCCAGCCCCACCCCAGCCTCATCCCCAGCCCAGCCCGAGCCCTGCCCCAGCCCCAGCCCAGCCCCAGCCACAGCCCCAGCCCAGCCACAGCCCCAGCCCCAGCCCCAGCCCCAGCCCAGCCACAGCCCAGCCACAGCCACAGCCCAGCCCCAGCCCTGGACCCAGCCCCAGTCGCAGCCCCAGCCCCAGGTCCAGCCCAACCCCAGCCCAAGCCCAGCCCCCAGCCCTGGCCCTACCCCTGCCCAGTCCCGGTCCATGCCCAACCCCAGCCCTGCCCCACCCTCGTCCCCAGCCCAGCCCCTGCCCCAGCCCTACCCCTGCCCAGTCCCGGTCCATGCCCAGCCCCAGCCCTGCCCAGCCCCAGCCCCAGCCCCAGCCCTGCCCAAGACTTGGTTCCAGCCCCAGCCCCAGCCCTGCCAAAGCCCCGCCCTTGGCCCCAGCCCAGCCCCAGCCCCAGCCTTAGCCCTGCCCTGGACCCAGCCGCAGCCCCACCCCAGCCTCATCCCCTGCCCAGCCCCAGCCCTGCCCCAGCCCAAGCCCCAGCCCCAGCCCTACCCCAGCCCAGCCCCGGTCCCAGCCCAGCCCAAGCCCTGGCCCAGCCCCAGCCCAAACCCCATCCTTGCCCCCAGCTCAGCCCTAGCCCTGCCCCAGTCCCAGCCCCAGCCCAGCACCAGCCCTGGACCCAGCCCCACCCCAGCCTCATCCCCAGCCCAGCCCGAGCCCTGCCCCAGCCCCAGCCCCACTCCCGGACCCATCCCCGGTCCCAGCCCAGCCGTAGCCCAGCCCTGCCCCAGCCCTCGCCCTGCCCAGCCCCAGCCCTGCACCGAACCCAGCCCCAGCCCGGCCCCAGCCCTGCCCCAGCTCTGGCCCCAGCCCTGACCCCAGCCGCGGCCCCTGCCCCAGCCCCAGCTCTAGCCCAGCCCTGCCCTCAGCCCCAGTCCCAGCCCCAGCCCCACCCTCGGCCCCAGCCCAGCCCCTGCCCCAGCCCTGCCCCAGCCCAGCCCCAGCCCCAGCCCAGCCCCTGCCCTTGACCCAGCCCCAGCCCAGCCCCTGCCCTGGACCCAGCCCCAGCCCAGCCCCAGCCACAGCCCCAGCCCAGCCCCAGCCCCAGCCCAGCCCCAGCCCAGCCACAGCCACAGCCCAGCCCCAGCCCTGGACCCAGCCCCAGTCGCAGCCCCAGCCCCAGTCCAGCCCAACCCCAGCCCAAGCCCAGCCCCCAGCCCTGGCCCTACCCCTGCCCAGTCCCGGTCCATGCCCAACCCCAGCCCTGCCCCAGCCCCAGCCCTGCCCCATCCCAGCCCCAGCCCCAGCCCCAGCCCAAGCCTTGCCCCAGTCCCTGCCCCAGCCCAGTCCTGGTCCCAGCCCAGCCACAGCCCTGCCCCAGCACTGCCCCAGCCCAGCCCCCAGCCCCAGCCCAGCCCCAGCCCTGGACCCAGCACCAGCCCCAGCCCTGCGCCAACCCAGCCCCAGCCCAAGGCCCAGCCTCAAGCCTAGTCCTGCCCCAGCCCTGGCCCCAATCCAGCCCCAGCCCTATCCCTACCTCAGCCCTAGCCCCAGCCCTGTCCGCAGCCCCAGCCCCAGCCCCAACCTCGCCAACAGCCCAGCCCCAGCCCCAACCTTGCCCCCAGCCCAGCCCCAGTTCCAGCCCTGCCCCAGCCCTGCCTCTGTCCCTGCCCCAGCCCCTGCCCCAGACTCGGCCCCAGCCCTGCCCCAGCCCAGCCCCAGCCACCGCACAGCCCCAGCCCTAGCCCCAGCCCTGTCCGCAGCCCCAGCCCCAGCCCCAGCCCCAACCCCACCCTGGACCCAGCCCCAGCCCCAGCCCTGCCCCAGCCCCAGCCCTGCACCGAATTCAGCCCCAGCCCGGCCCCAGCCCTGCCCTCGGCCCCAGCCCAGCCCCAGCCCCAGCCCTAGCCCAGCCCTGCCCTCAGCCCCAGCCCCAGCCCCTGCCCAGCCTTGCCCCGGCCCAGCCCCAGCCCCAGCCCAGCCCCTGCCCTGGACCCAGCCACAGCCCCAGCCCAGTCCTGGTCCCAGCCCAGCCACAGCCCTGCCCCAGCACTGCCCCAGCCCAGCCCCAGCCCCAGCCCAGCCCCAGCCCTGGACCCAGCACCAGCCCCAGCCCTGCGCCAACCCAGCCCCAGCCCAAGGCCCAGCCTCAAGCCTAGTCCTGCCCCAGCCCTGGCCCCAATCCAGCCCCCAGCCCTACCCCTACCTCAGCCCTAGCCCCAGCCCTGTCCGCAGCCCCAGCCCCAGCCCCAGCCCCACCCTCGCCACCAGCCCAGCCCCAGCCCCAACCTTGGCCCCAGCCCAGCCCCAGTTCCAGCCCTGCCCCAGCCCCCGGCCCCAGACTCGGCCCCAGCCCAGCCCCAGGCCTAGCCCTGTGCCAGCCCTACCCCAGCCCAGCCCCGGTCCCAGCCCAGCCCCAGTTCCAGCCCTGCCCCAGCCCCGGCCCCAGACTCGGCCCCAGCCCAGCCCCCAGGCCTAGCCCTGTGCCAGCCCTACCCCAGCCCAGCCCCGGTCCCAGCCCAGCCCAAGCCCTGGCCCAGCCCCAGCCCAAACCCCATCCTTGCCCCCAGCTCAGCCCTAGCCCTGCCCCAGTCCCAGCCCCAGCCCAGCACCAGCCCTGGACCCAGCCCCACCCCAGCCTCATCCCCAGCCCAGCCCGAGCCCTGCCCCAGCCCCAGCCCAGCCCCAGCCACAGCCCCAGCCCCAGCCACAGCCCAGCCACAGCCCAGCCACAGCCACAGCCCAGCCCCAGCCCTGGACCCAGCCCCAGTCGCAGCCCCAGCCCCAGGTCCAGCCCAACCCCAGCCCAAGCCCAGCCCCTGCCCTGGACCCAGCCACAGCCCCAGCCCAGCCCCTGCCCCAACCCCAGCCCTGTCCCAGCCCAGCCCCAGCCACAGCCCAGCCCCAGCCCTGGACCCAGCCCCAGTCGCAGCCCCGGCCCCAGCCCCAGCCCCAGCCCCAGCCCCAACCCAACCCCTGCCCCAGACCTGCCCCCAGCCCTGGCCCTACCCCTGCCCAGTCTCGGTCCATGCCCAGCCCCAGCCCTGCCCCACCCTCGTCCCCAGCCCAGCCCCTGCCCCAGCCCTACCCCTGCCCAGTCCCGGTCTCTGCCCAGCCCCAGCCCTGCCCAGCCCCAGCCCCAGCCCTGCCCAAGACTTGGTTCCAGCCCCAGCCCCCGCCCTGCCCCAGCCCCGCCCTCGGCCCCAGCCCAGCCCAGGCCCCTGCTCCAGCCCCAGCCCTAGCTAAGTCCCGCCCTCAGCCCCAGACCAAGCCCCGTACCCTGCCCCAGCCCCAGCCCAAGCCCCGTACCCTGCCCCAGCCCCAGCCCCAGCCCCAGCCCCACACTCGGCCCCCAGCCCAGCCCCTGCCCCAGGGCTGCCCCGGCCCAGCCCCAGCCCCAGCCCAGCCCCTGCCCTGGACCCAGCCTCAGCCCAGCCACAGCCACAGCCCCAGCCCAGCCCCAGCCCAGCCCCAGTGTGGTGGGTGGAAGGGTAAGGCCAAGAAGCCTCCTCCATTCCCCCTTGTAAAGTAAAGGGAAAGAAAAATTGAAGGGAAATGAAAAAAAAACTCACAAGCTGAATTAGCAAAGCAGTGGAGCTATGTTTACAAAGCAATGTAGGGTATGCAGGGGAATATTTACAAATTTACAATATCTACAATATATACAAAGATATACAACAGAGTAACACAGAAATGAGAGTGACCCCCCTCGGACAGAGAGGGGTTCCCCACCTCCGCTCTCCCCTCTCTTCCCCCCCTTTCCCCAGAATGGGATAGAAAGAGAAACAAAAGAGAGGAAAAAAGTTTAGAAGCAGTTCGTGTTAATTGGAAGGGAGTTAATACAGGCCTTTATCTGGTTTTCAAGGCCGAGGCCTTGGCAGAAAGCCCAGCACAAAACAGAGCTGCTGCACGAAGAAGAGGCGGAAGCAAGACTGAAAATAAAGTGCTGGAAAAACCCAGTATACCCTCCTGCTGTCCCAGTTCAGAAGGTGATTCCTCCCACTCTTCCAATGAAATTAGTTTAGATTATTCCTTCCGTTTAACAACTTCCGTCCACCATATTCCCTTTTTTAAGGGGGCAACGTCAACCGGCCACACCCAGCCACAGCCCAGCCCCAGCCCTGGACCCAGCCCCAGCCCCAGCCCAACCCCAGGCCCAGCCCTGCCCCAGCCCAACCCCAGCCCCAGCCCAGCCCCCAGCCCCGGCCCTACCCCTGCCCAGTCCCGGTCCATGCCCAGCCCCAGCCCCAGCCCCATCCCTGCCCAAGACTTGGTTCCAGCCCCAGCCCCAGCCCTGCCCCAGCCCCAGCCCAGCCCCAGCCCCACCCTCAGCACCAGCCCAGCTCCAGCCATAGCCCAGCCACAGACCTGGACCTAGCCCCAGCCCCGCCCCAGCCCCAGCCACAGCCCTGCCCCAGCCCTGGACCCAGCCCCAGCCCTAGCCCAGCCCCAGCCCCAGCCCCAGCCCAACCCCAGCCCCAGCCCCAGCCCTGCCCTCAGCCCAACCCTGCCCTCAGCCCAGCCCCAGACCCAGCCCCAGCCCCAGCCCCACCCTTGCCACCAGCCCAGCCCCAGCCCCAACCTTGGCCCCAGCCCAGCCCCAGTTCCAGCCCTGCCCCAGTCCCCGCCCCAGACCCAGCCCCAGCCCCAGCCCTGTGCCAGCCCTACCCCAGCCCAGCCCCGGTCCCAGCCCAGCCCAAGCACTGGCCCAGCCCCAGCCCCAGCCCCATCCTTGCCCCCAGCCCAGCCCTAGCCCGGCCCCAGCTCCAGCCCCAGCCCCAGCCCTGCCCCAGTCCCTGCCCCAGCCCAGTCGTGGTCGCAGCCCAGTCCCAGCCCAGCCCCAGCCCTGCCCCAGCCTAGGCCCATCCCCAGCCCAGCCCCATCCCCACCCCAGCCCCTACCCTGGACCCAGCACCAGCCCCACTCCAGCCTCATCCACAGCCCAGGTCCAGCCCTGCCCCAGCCCCCGCCCTGCCCCAGCCCCAGCTCTGCACCGAACGCAGCCCCAGCCCGGACCCAGCCCTGCCCCGGCTCTAGCCCCAGCCCTGCCCCAGCCCCGGCCCCTGCCCCAGCCCTGCCCCAGCCCTAGCCCAGCCCTGCCCTCAGCCCCAGCCCCAGCCCCACACTCGGCCCCAGCCCAGCCCCTGCCCCAGCCCAAGCACTGGCCCAGCCCCAGCCCCAGCCCCAGCCCAGCTCCAGCCCCAGCCCAGCCACAGCCCTGGACCCAGCCCCAGCCCAGCCCCAGCCCCAGCCCTGCCCTAGCCCAGCCCCAGCCCTGCCCCAGCCCAACTCCCGCCCCAGCCAAAGCCCAGCCCCAGCCCAGCCCCAGCCACCGCCCTGCCCCAGCCCTGGACCCAGCCCCCAGCCCCAGCCCCAGCCCTGTCCCAGTCCCCGACCCAGCCCCAGCCCCAGCCCCACCCCCGGCCCCATCCCCGGCCCCAGCCCAGCTTCAGCCACAGCCCAGCCACAGCCCCTGCCCTGCCCTGCCCCAGCCCTGCCCCAGCCCTAGCCCAGCCCTGCCCTCAACCCCAGCCCCAGCCCCACACTCGGGCACAGCCCAGCCCCTGCCCCAGCCCAAGCACTGGCCCAGCCCCAGCCCCAGGCCCAGCCCAGCCCCAGCCCATGCCCCAGCCCCAGCCCAGCTCTAGCCCAGCCCTAGCCCAGCCCCAGCCCCACCCTCAGCCCCAGCCCAGCTCCAGCCCCAGCCCAGCCACAGCCCTGGACCCAGCCCCAGCCCAGCCCCAGCCCCAGCCCTGCCCCAGCCCTGCCCTCAGCCCAGCCCCAGCCCCAGCCCGGCCCCAGTTCTGCCCCAGCCCCAGACCCAGCCGAACCCTGGACCCAGCCCCAGCCCCAGCCCAGCCCCAGCCCCAGCCCTGCCCCAGCCTAGCCCCAGACCCAGTCCAGCCCCTGCCCTGGACCCAGTCCCAGCCCCAGCCCAGACCCAGCCCAGCCCCAGCCACCACCCAGCCCCAGCCCTGCCCCCAGCCCAACCCTAGCCCCACCCTGGACCCAGCCCCAGCCCAGCCCCATTCCAAGCCCTGCCCCAGCCCTGCCCTCAGCCCAGCCCCAGCCCCAGCCCGGCCCCAGTTCTGCCCCAGCCCCAGACCCAGCCCAACCCTGGACCCAGCCGCAGCCCCAGCCCAGCCGCAGCCCAAGCCCTGCCCCAGCCCCGCCCTCGGCCCCAGCCCAAGCCCTGCCCTGGACCCAGTCCCAGCCCCACCCCAGCCTCATCCCCTGCCCAGCCCCAGCCCTGCCCCAGCCCAAGCCCCAGCCCCAGCCCCAGCCCCAGCCCCAGCCCCATCCGTGCCCCCAGCCCAACCCCAGCCCCAGCCCTGCCCCATCCCAGCCCCAGCCCAAGCCCCAGCCCAAGCGCTGCCCCAGTCCCTGCCCCAGCCCAGCCCCAGCCCAACCCCAGCCCCAGACCTGCCCCAGCCCCAGCCCCAGCCCTGCCCAAGACTTGGTTCCAGCCCCAGCCCCAGCGCTGCGCCAACCCAGCCCCAGCCCAAGGCCCAGCCTCAAGCCTAGTCCAGCCCCAGCCCTACCCCTACCTCAGCCCTAGCCCCAGCCCTGTCCGCAGCCCCAGCCCCAGCCCCACCCTCGCCACCAGCCCAGCCCCAGCCCCACCCTCAGCCCCAGCCCAGCTCCAGCCACAGCCCAGCCCCAGCCCTGGACCCAGCCCCAGTCACAGCCCCGGCCCCAGCTCAGCCCTAGCCCAGCCCTAGCCCCACCCTCAGCCCCAGCCCAGCTCCAGCCACAGCCCAGCCATAGCCCTGGACCCAGCCCCAGCCCAGCCCCCTCCCCAGCCCTGCCCCAGCCCTGCCCTCAGCCCAGCCCCAGCCCCAGCCCGGACCCAGTCCTGCCCCAGCCCGGGACACAGCCCCAACCTGGACCCAGTCCCAGCCCCAGCCCAGCCCCAGCCCTGCCCCAGCCCAGGCCCAGCCCAGCCCCATCCCTGACCCCAGCCCAGCCCCAGCCCCAGCCCTGCCCCAGCCCTGCCCCAGCCCAGCCCCAGCCACCACCCAGCCCTGGCCCTGGACCCAGCCCCAGCCCCAGCCCTCTCCCAGTCCGCAGCCCAGCCCCAGGCCCACCCCCGGCCCCAGCCAAGCCCCACTCACGGCCCCATCCCCGGCCCCAGCCCACTTCCAGCCACAGCCCAGCCCCAGCCACAGCCACAGCCCCAGACCAGCCCCAGCCCCACCCTCAGCACCAGCCCAACCCCAGCCCCAGCCCTGACCCAGCCCAACCCCAACCCCAGCCCAGCCCCCAGCCCCGGCCCTACCCCTGCCCAGTCCCGGTCCATGCCCAGCCCCAGCCCTGCCCCTCCCTCGTCCACAGCCCAGCCTCTGCCCCAGCCCTACCCCTGCCCAGTCACGGTCCATACCCAGCCCCAGCCCAACCCCAGCCCAAGCCTAACCCCAGCCCCAGCCCTGCCCAAGACTTGGTTCCAGCCTCAGCCCCAGCCCTGACCCAGCCCCGCCCTCGGCCCCAGCACAGACCCTGCCCCAGCCCAAGCCCTGCCCTGGACCCAGCCCCAACCCCACCCCAGTCTCATCCCCTGCCCAGCCCCAGCCCTGCCCCAGCCCAAACCCCAGCTCCAGCCCCCCCCAGCCCCAGCCCAGCCCCAGCCCCAGCCCCAGCCCAGCCATGCCCCAGCCCCAGCCCTGCACTGAACCCAGCCCCAGCCTGGCACCAGCCCTGCCGCAGCCCAGCCCTGCCCCGGCCCAGCCCCAGCCCAGCCCCAGCCCTGCCCCAGCCCAGCCCCAGCCACAGCCCAGCCCCAGCCCTGGACCCAGCCCCAGCCCCACCCCAGCCTCATCCCCAGCCACAGTCACAGCCCCAGTCCCATCCCTGCCCCGGCCCAGCCCCAGCCCCAGCCCAGCCCCTGCCCTGGACCCAGCCCCTGCCCGGGACCCAGCCCCAGCCCAGCCCCAGCCACAGCCACAGCCCAACCCCAGCCCTGGACCCAGCCCCAGTCGCAGCCCCGACCCCAGCCCTGCCCTAGCCCATCCCCAGCCCCACCCTCAGCCCCAGCCCAGCTCCAGCCACAGCCCAGTCCCTGCCCTGGACCCAGCCCCAGCCCCACCCCAGCCTCATCCCCTGCCCAGCCCCAGCCCTGCCCCAGCCCCAGCCCCAGCACTGCCCCAGCCCAACCCAAGCCCCAGCCCAGCCCCAGCCCTGGACCCAGCCCCAGACCCAGCCTCGCCCCAGCCTTGTCCCGAGCTCCAGCCACCACCCAGCCCCAGCCCTGCCCCCAGCCCATTCCCAGCCCCACCCTGGACCCAGCCCCAGCCCCAGCCCTGCCCCAGCCCTGCCCTCGGCCCCAGCCCAAGCCCTGCCCTGGACCCAGACCCAGCCCCACCCCAGCCTCATCCCCTGCCCAGCCCCAGCCCTGCCCCAGCCCAAGCCCCGGCCCCAGCCCCTGCCCCAGACTCACCCCCAGCCCAACCCGAGCCCAGCCCCAGCCACTGCCCAGCCCCAGCCCCAGCCCCAGCCCTGCCCCATCCCAGCCCCAGCCCAAGCCCCAGCCCAAGCCCTGCCCCAGTCCCTGCCCCAGCCCAGCCCCAGCCCTGACCCAGCCCCAGCCCTAGCCCAGCCCTGCCCTCAGCCCAGCCCCAGGCCCGGACCCAGCCCCGGCCTCAGCCCAGCCCTAACCTAGCCCTGCCCCAGCCCCAGGCCTAGCCCAGCCGTGCCCTCAGCCCAGCCCTACCCTGGACCCAGCCCCAGCCCCAGCCCTGCCCCTGCCCCGCCCTCGGCCCCAGCCCAAGCCCTGCCCTGGACCCAGACCCAGCCCCACCCCAGCCTCATCCCCTGCCCAGCCCCAGCCCTGCCCCAGCCCAAGCCCCGGCCCCAGCCCCTGCCCCAGACTCACCCCCAGCCCAACCCGAGCCCAGCCCCAGCCACTGCCCAGCCCCAGCCCCAGCCCCAGCCCTGCCCCATCCCAGCCCCAGCCCAAGCCCCAGCCCAAGCCCTGCCCCAGTCCCTGCCCCAGCCCAGCCCCAGCCCTGACCCAGCCCCAGCCCTAGCCCAGCCCTGCCCTCAGCCCAGCCCCAGGCCCGGACCCAGCCCCGGCCTCAGCCCAGCCCTAACCTAGCCCTGCCCCAGCCCCAGGCCTAGCCCAGCCGTGCCCTCAGCCCAGCCCCAGCCCTGGACCAAGCCCCAGCCCTGAGCCAAACCCAGACCCAGCCTGGCCCCAGCCCTGCCCTAGCTCCAGCCCTAGCCCTGTCCCCAGCCTCGGCCCGTGCCCCTGCGCCAGTCCCAGTCCTGCCCCATCCCAGCCCCCAGCCCCAGCCCTGCCCTCAGCCAAGCCCCAGCCGCAGCCTGGCCCCAGCCCTGTCCCCAGCCCCAGCCCCAGCCCAGCCCCAGGCCTTGCCCCAGCCTAGCCACAGCCCTGCCCCAGCCCTGGCTCCTGCCCCAGCCCTGGCTCCAGCCTCAGCCCCAGCCCTGCGCCAACCCAGCCCCAGCCCAAGGCCCAGCCTCAAGCCTAGTCCTGCCCCAGCCCTGGCCCCAATCCAGCCCCAGCCCTGCCCTAGCTCCAGCCCCAGCCCTGTCCGCAGCCCCAGCCCCAGCCCCACCCTCGCCACCAGCCCAGCCCCAGCCCCAACCTTGCCCCCAGCCCAGCCCCAGTTCCAGCCCTGCCCCAGCCCTGCCTCTGCCCCGGCCCCAGCCCCTGCCCCAGACTCGGCCCCAGCCCAACCACAGCCCAGCCCCAGCCCCAGCCCTGCCCCAGCCCAGCCCCAGGCACCGCCCAGCCCCCTGCCCCAGCCCCAGCCCTAGCCCAGCCCTGCCCTCAGCCCCAGCCCCAGCCCCAGCCCTGGCCCAGCCCTGCCCTCGGCCCCAGCCCAGCCCCAGCCCCAGCCCTAGCCCTGCCCTGGACCCAGCCCCAGCCCAGCCCCAGCCCCAGCCACAGACCAGCCCCAGCCCTGGTCCGAGCCCCAGCCCCACCCCAGCCTCATCCCCAGCCACAGCCCTGCCCCAGCCCCAGCCCTGCCCCGGCCCAGCCCCAGCCCCAGCCCAGCCCCTGCCCTGGACCCAGCCCCAGCCCTGGACCCAGCCCCAGCCCCACCCCAGCCTCATCCCCAGCCACAGCCCTGCCCCAGCCCCAGCCCTGCCCCGGCCCAGCCCCAGCCCCAGCCCAGCCCCTGCCCTGGACCCAGCCCCTGCCCTGGACCCATCCCCAGCCCAGCCCCAGCCCCAGCCACAGCACAGCCCCAGCCCTGGACCCAGCCCCAGTCGCAGCCCCGGCCCCAGCCCTGCCCTAGCCCATCCCCAGCCCCACCCTCAGCCCCAGCCCAGCTCCAGCCACAGCCCAGCCACAGCACTGGACCCAGCCCCAGCCCAGCCCCAGCCCCAGCCCTGCCCTAGCCCAGCCCCAGCCCTGCCCCAGCCCAACCCCAGCCCCAGCCCTGTACCCAGCCCAGCCCCAGCCCCAGCCAAAGCCCTGCCCCACCCCAGCCCCAGCCCCAGGCCCAGCCCCAGCACTGGACCCAGCCCCAGCCCCAGCCCTCTCCCAGTCCCCGCCCCAGCCCCAGCCCAGCTCCAGCCACAGCCCAGCCACAGCCCCTGCCCTGCCCTGCCCCAGCCCTTCCCCAGCCCAGCCCCAGCCCCAGCACTGCCCCACCCAACCCAAGCCCCAGCCCAGCCCCAGCCCTGGACCCAGCCATGCCCTCAGCCCCAGCCCCAGCCCTAGCCCAGCCCTGCCCTCAGCCCAGCCCCAGCCCCAGGCCGGACCCTATCCTACCCCAGCCTAGCACCAGCCCCAGTCCAGCCCCTGCCCTGGACCCAGTCCGAGCCTCAGCCCAGCCCCAGCCCTGCCCCAGCCTACCCCAACCCCAGCCCAGCCCCACCCTGGACCCAGCCCCAGACACAGCCCAGACCCAGCCCAGCCCCAGCCCAGCCCCAGCCTCCGCCCAGCCTCAGCCCTGCCCCCAGCCCAGTCCCAACCCCACCCTGGACCCAGCCCCAGCCCCAGCCCTGCCCCAGACCTGCCCCAGCCTAGCCCCAGCCCCAGCCAAGCCCCTGCCATGGACTCAGCCCCAGCCCCACCCCAGCCTCATACCCAGCCCAGGCCCAGCCCTGCCCCAGCCCAGCCCCAGCCCCAACCCCAGCCAAGCCCCACTCACGGCCCCATCCCCGGCCCCAGCCTAGCCCTGCCCCTGCCCCAGCCCTGCACCGAACCCAGCCCCAGCCCGGCCCCAGCCCTGCCAAAGCAAGCCCTGCCCCGGCCCAGCCCCAGCCCATCCCCAGCCCCAGCCCCAGCCCTGCCCAAGCCCAGCCCCAGTCACAGCCCAGCCCCAGCCCTGGATCCAGCACCAGTCGCAACCCCAGCCCCAACCTCAGCCCCAGCCCAGCTCCAGCCACAGCCCTGCCACAGCCTTGGACCAAGCCCCAGCCCAGCCCCAGCCCCAGCCCTGCCCTAGCCCAGCCCCAGCCTGGCCCCAGCCCTGCCCTAGCTCCAGCCCTAGCCCTGTCCTTAGCCTCAGCCCATGCCCCAGCCCCAGTCCCAGTCCTGCCCCATCCCAGCCCCCAGCCCCAGCCCTGCCCTCAGCCGAGCCCCAGACCCAGCCTGGCCCCAGCCCTGTCCCCAGCCCCAGCCCCAGCCCAGCCCCCAGCCCCAGCCCTGCCCTCAGCCCAGCCCCAGACCCACCCTCGCCACCAGCCCAGACCCAGCCCCAACCTTGTCCCCAGCCCAGCCCCAGTTCAAGCCCTGCCCCAGCCCTGCCCCTGCCCCGGCCCCAGCCCCGGCCCCAGACTCGGCCCCAGCCCAGCCCCAGGCCTAGCCCTGTGCCAGCCCCAGCCCTAGCCCTGTGCCAGCCCCAGCCCCAGCCCAGCCCCAGCCCAAGCCCTGGCCCAGCCCCAGCCCAAACCCCATCCTTGCCCCCAGCCCAGCCCTAGCCCTGCCCTCAGCCCAGCCCCAGCCCAGCCCCAGCCCTGGACCCAGCCCCAGCCCCACCCCAGCCTCATCACCAGCCCAGGCCTAGCCCTGCCCCAGCCCCAGCCCCACCCCCGGACCCATCCCCGGTCCCAGCCCAGCCACAGCCACAGCCCCAGCCCCAGCCCTGGACCCAGCCCCAGTCGCAGCCCCGGCCCCAGCCCAGCCCCAGCCCAGCCCCAGCCCCAGCCCGGCCCCAGCCCTGCCCACAGCCCAGCCCCAGCCCGGCCCCAGTCCTGCCCCAGCCCTGGACCCAGCCCCAGCCCCAGCCCAGCCTCATTCCCAGCCCAGGCCCAGCCCTCCCCCAGCCCCAGCCGCAGCCCCACCCCCGGATCCATCCCCGGTCCCAGCCCAGCCGTAGCCCAGGCCTGCCCCAGCCCCCGCCCTGCCCAGCCCCAGCCCTGCACCGAACCCAGCCCCAGCCCGGCCCCAGATCTGGCCCCAGCCCTGTGCCCAGCCCCGGCCCCAGTCCTGCCCCAGCCCTAGCCCAGCCCTGCCCTCAGCCCCAGCCCCTGCCCCTGTCCCACCCTCGGCCCCAGCCCAGCCCCTGCCCCAGCCCTGCCCCAGCCCAGCCCCAGCCCCAGCCCAGCCCCTGCCCTGGACCCAGCCCCAGCCCATCCGCAGCCCTGCCCCAGCCCTGCCCTCAGCCCAGCCCCAACCCCAGCCCGGCCCCAGTCCTGCCCCAGCCCTGGACACAGCCCCACCCTGGACCCGGACCCAGCCCCAGCCCCAGCCCAGCCCCAGCCCTGCCCCAGCCTAGCCCCAGACCCAGTCCAGCCCCTGCCCTGGACCCAGTCCCAGCCCCAGCCCAGACCCAGCCCAGCCCCAGCCACCGCTCAGCCCCAGCCCTGCCCCCAGCCCAGCCCCAGCACCACCCTGGACCCAGCCTCAGCCCCAGCCCTGCCCCAGCCCTGCCCCAGCCTCATCCCCAGCCCCAGCCCAGCTCCTGCCCTGGACCGAGCCCCAGCCCCAGCCCCAGCCTCATCCCCAGCCCAGACCCATCACCATCCCTGCCCCCAGCCCAGACCCTGCCCCTGCCCTGTCCCAGCCCAGCCCCAGCCACTGCCCAGCCCCATCCATGGACCCAGCCCCAGCCCCAGCCCTCTCCAAGTCCCCGCCCCTGCCCCAGCCCCACCCCCGGCCCCAGCCCCAGCCCCTGCCAAGCCCCACTCACGGCCCCATCCCCGGCCCCAGCCCAGCGCTGCCCCAGCCCCAGCCCTGCACCGAACCCATCCCCAGCCTGGCCCCAGCCCTGCCCCAGCCCAGCCCTGCCCCGGCCCAGCCACAGCCCAGCCCCAGCCCCAGCCCCAGCCCTAGCCCTGCCCCAGCCCAGCCCCAGCCACAGCTCAGCCCCAGCCCTGGACCCAGCCCCAGTCGCAGCCGCGGCCCCAGCCCAGCCCTAGCCCAGCCCCAGCCCAGCTCCAGCCACTGCCCTGTCACAGCCCTGGACCCAGGCCCAGCCCAGCCCCGGCCCCAGCCCAGCCCTAGCCCAGCCCCAGCCCAGCTCCAGCCCCTGCCCAGCCCCAGCCCAGCTCCAGCCCCAGCCCAGCTCCAGCCCCTGCCCAGCCCCAGCCCTGGACCCAGCCCCAGCCCAGACCCATCCCCAGTCCTGCCCCAGCCAAGGCCCCAGCCCCACCCTGGACCCAGCCCCAGCGCCAGCCCAGCCCCAGCCAGCCCCAGCCCAGCCCCAGCCCCAGCCCCAGTCCAGCCTCTGCCCTGGACTCAGTCCCAGCCCCAGCCCAGCCCCAGCCCCAGTCAAGCCCCTGCCCTGGACCCAGACCCAGCCCCAGCCCTGCCCACAGCCCAGCACCAGCCCCACCCTGGACCCAGCCCAAGCCTCAGCCCTGCCCCAGCCCAAGCCCCAGCCCCAGCCCCAGCCCCATCCGTTCCCCTAGCCCACCCCAACCCCATCCCCATCTCTGCCACCAGCCTAGCCCCAGCCCTGCCCCAGTCCCAGCCACAGCCCAGGCCCAGGCCCAGCCCCAGCCTAGCCCCAGCCCTGCCCCAGGCCCAGCCCCAGGCCTGACCTTAGCCCTGCCCCAGCCCTGGCTCCTGCCCCAACCCTGGCTCCAGCCCCAGCCCCAGCCATGCCCATGCCTTGGTTCCAGCCCCAGCCCCAGCCCTGCGTCAACCCAGCCCCAGACCAAGGCCCAGCCTCAAGCCTAGTCCAGCCCCAGCCCTGGCCCCAATCCAGCCCCAGCCCTACCCCTACCTCAGCCCTAGCCCCAGCCCTGTCCGCAGCCCCAGCCCCAGCCCCAACCTTGGCCCCAACCCAGCCCCAGTTCCAGCCCTGCCCCAGCCCTGCCCCTGCCCCGGCCCCAGCCCCGGCCCCAGACTCGGCCCCAGCCCAGCCCCAGGCCTAGCCCTGCCCCAGTCCCCGCCCCAGCCCCAGCCCCAGCCCCATCCTTGCCAACAGCCCAGCCCTAGCCTGGCCCCAGCCCCAGCCCCAGCCCCAGCCCTGCCCTAGTCCCTGCCCCAGGCTCAGCCCCGGCCCCAGCCCTGCCCCAGCCCCAGCCCTACCCCAGCCCTGCCGTCAGCCCAGCCCTAGCTCGGCCACAGCCCTGTCCACAGCCCCAGCCTCAGCCCCAGCCCCACCCTCGTCCCCAGCCCAGCCCCTGCCCCAGCCCTAACCCTGCCCAGTCACGGTCCATGCCCAGCCCCAGCCGTGCCCCAGCCCCCGCCCCAGCCCCAGACCCAGCCCTGCCCAAGACTTAGGTCCAGCTCCAGCCCCAGCCATGCCCCAGCCCCAGCCCCGCCCCAGCCCCAGCCCCAGCCCCAGCCTCAGTCCTGCCCCAGCTCCGGCCCCAGCCCAACCCCATCAATGCCCCCAACCCAGCCCCAGGCATAACCCCAACCCAGACCTGCCCCCAGCCCCAGCCCAAGGCCCAGCCTCCAGCCTACTCCAGCCCCGGCCCCGGCCCCAACCTCAGTCCCACCCCTACCCCAGGCCCCAGCCCCAGCCACAGCCCAGCCCTAGCCCAGCCCCAGCCCCACCCTCAGCCTCAGCCCAGCCCCAGCCCCAGCCCTGCCCTAGCCCAGCCCCAGCCCTGGACCAAGCCCCACCACTGAGCCGAACCCAGCCCCAGCCTGGCCCCAGCCCTGCCCTAGCTCCAGCCCTAGCCCTGTCCCCAGCCTCGGCCCGTGCCCCTGCCCCAGTCCCAGTCCTGCCCCATCCCAGCCCCCAGCCCCAGCCCTGCCCCCAGCCCAGCCCCAGCCCCAGCCTGGCCCTAGCCCTGTCCCGAGCCCCAGCCCCAGCCCTGCTCCAGCTGCAGCCCCAGGCCTGACCTCAGCCCAGGCTCCAGCCCCAGCCCCAGCCCAGCCCCAACCCTGGACCCAACCCCAGCCCCACCCCAGCCTCATCCCCAGCCCAGGCCCAGCCCTGACCCAGCCCCAGCCCCACCCCGGGACCCATCCCCGGTCCCAGCCCAGCCGTAGCACAGCCCTGCCCCAGCCCCCGCCCTGCCCAGCCCCAGCCCTGCACCGAGCCCAGCCCCAGCCCGGCCCCAGCCCTGCCACAGCTCTGGCCCCAGCCCTGTCCCCAGCCCCGGCCCCTTCCCCAGCCCCTGCTCTAGCCCAGGCCTGCCTTCAGCCCCAGCCCCAGCCCCAGCCCCACCCTCGGTCCCAGCCCAGCCCCTGCCCCAGGGCTGCCCCGGCCCAGCCCCAGCCCAGCCCGAGCCCCAGCCCGTCGCCAGTTCTGCCCCAGCCCCAGACCCAGCCCAACCCTGGACCCAGCCGCAGCCCCAGCCCAGCCCCAGCCTAGCCCCAGCCCCAGCCCAGCCCCTGCCCTGGACCCAGCCCCAGCCCCAGCCCAGCCTCATCCCCAGACACAGCCCTGCCCCAGCCCCAGCCCTGCCATGGCCCAGCCGCTGCCCAAGCCCTGCCCCTGCCCTGGACCCAGCCCCTGCCCTGGTCCCAGCCCCAGCCCAGCCCCAGCCACAGCCACAGCCCAGCCCTAGCCCATCCCCAGCCCCACCCTCAGCCCCAGCCCTGCTCCAGCCACAGCCCAGCCACAGCCCTGGACCCAGCCCCAGCCCAGCCCCAGCCCCAGCCCTGCCCTAGCCCAGCCCCAGCCCTGCCCCAGCCCAACTCCCGCCCCAGCCAAAGCCCTGCCCCAGCCCAGCCCCAGCCACCGCCCTGCCCCAGCCCTGGACCCTGCCCCAGCCCCAGCCCTCACCCACTCCCCGACCCAGCCCCAGCCCCAGCCCCACCCCCGGCCCCATCCCCGGCCCCAGCCCAGCCCTGCCCCAGCCCTAGCCCTACACTGAACCCAGCCCCAGCCCGGCCCCAGCCCTGCCCCAGCCCAGCCCTGTCCTGGCCCAGCCCCAGCCCAGCCCCAGCCCAGCCCCAGCCCTGCCACAGCCCAGCCACAGCCACAGCCCAGCCCCAGCCCTGGATCCAGCCCCAGTCGCAGCCCCGGCCCCAGCCCAGCCCTAGCCAGGCCCCAGCCCCACCCTCAGCCCCAGCCCAGCTCCAGCCACAGCCCAGCCACAGCCCTGGACCCAGCCCTGCCCAGCCCCAGCCCCAGCAAAGCCCTAGCCCAGCCCCAGCCCTGGACCAAGCCCCACCCCTGTGCCGAACCCAGCCCCAGCCTTGCCCCAGCCCTGCCCTAGCTCAAGCCCTAGCCCTGTCCCCAGCCTCGCCCCGTGCCCCTGCCCCAGCCCCAGCCCTGCCCCAGCCCAGCCACAACCACAGCCCAGCCCCAGCCCTGGACCAAGCCCCCGCCCCTTCCCTGCCCCAGCCCAGCCCCAGCCACCGCCCAGCCCCAGCCCTGGACCCAGCCCCAGCCCCAGCCCTCACCCAGTCCCCGACCCAGCCCCAGCCCCAGCCCCACCCCCGGCCCCATCCCCGGCCCCAGCCCAGCTCCAGCCACAGCCCAGCCACAGCCCTGGACCCAGCCCTGCCCAGCCCCAGCCCCAGCCCGGCCCTAGCCCAGCCCCAGCCCTGGACCAAACCCCACCCCTGAGCCGAACGCAGCCCCAGCCTTGCCCCAGCCCTGCCCTAGCTCAAGCCCTAGCCCTGTCCCCAGCCTCGGCCCGTGCCCCAGCCCCAGTCCCAGCCCTGTCCCATCCCAGCCCCCAGCCCCAACCCTGCCCTCAGCCCAGCCCCAGCCCCAGCCTGGCCCCAGCCCTGTCCCCAGCCCCAGCCCCATCCCAGCCCCCAGCCACAGCCCTGCCCTCAGCCCAGCCCCAGACACAGCCTGGCCCCAGCCCTGTCCCCAGCCTCAGCCCCAGGCCCCAGACCGAGCCCCTGCCCCAACCCTGCCCCTGCCGTAGCCCCAGGCCTGACCTCAGCCCTGCCCCAGCCCTGGCTCCTGCCCCAACCCTGGCTCCAACCCCAGACCCACCCTCGCCACCAGCCCAGCCCCAGCCCCAACCTTGGCCCCAGGCCAACCCCAGTTCAAGCCCTGCCCCAGCCCTGCCCCTGCCCCGGCCCCAGGCCCGGCCCCAGACTCGGCCCCAGCCCAGCCCCAGGCCTAGCCCTTTGCCAGCCCTACCCCAGCCCAGCCCCAGTCCCAGCCCAGCCCAAGCCCTGGCCCAGCCCCAGCCCAAACCCCATCCTTGCCCCCAGCCCAGCACTAGCCCTGCCCCAGTCCCAGCCCCAGTCCCAGCCCCAGCCCTGGACCCAGACCCAGCCCCACCCCAGCCTCAGCCCCAGCCCAGGCCCAGCTCCGGCCCCAGCCCAGCTCTAGCCCAGCCCCAGCCCCACCCTCAGCCCCAGCCCAGCTCCAGCCACAGCCCAGACCCAGCCCTACCCCCAGCCCAGCCCCTGCCCCAGCCCTGCACCAGCCCTGCCCCAGCCTAGCCCCAGCCCCAGCCCAGCCTCATCCCCAGCCCAGGCCCAGCCCTGCCCCAGCCCAGCGCAGCCACAGCCCCATCCCTGCCACCAGCCCAGTCCCAGCACCACCCCTGCCCAGCCCAGCCCCAGCCACCGCCCAGCCCCACCCCAGCCTCATCCCCAGCCAAGGCCCAGCCCTGCCCCAGCCCAGACCAGCCTCATCCCCATCCCTGACCCCAGCCCAGCCCCAGCCCCAGCCCTGCCCCAGCCCTGCCCCAGCCCAGCCCCAGCCACCACCCAGCCCTGGCCCTGGACCCAGCCCCAGCCCCAGCCCTCTCCCAGTCCGCGGCCCAGCCCCAGGCCCACCCCCGGCCCCAGCCAAGCCCCACTCACGGCCCCATCCCCGGCCCCAGCCCACTTCCAGCCACAGCCCAGCCCCAGCCCCAGCCACAGCCCCAGACCAGCCCCAGCCCCACCCTCAGCACCAGCCCAGCTCCAGCCACAGCCCCAGCCCCAGCCCAACCCCAGCCCCAGAACTGCCCCAGCCCAAACCCAGCCCCAGCCCAGCCCCAGCCCCAGCCCCAGCCCCAGCCCAACCCCAGCCCCAGAACTGCCCCAGCCCAAACCCAGCCCCAGCCCAGCCCCCAGCCCCGGCCCTACCCCTGCCCAGTCCGGTCCATGCCCAGCCCCAGCCCTGCCCCTCCCTCGTCCCCAGACCAGCCCCTGCCCCAGCCCAGCCCCAGCCCCGCCCTCGGCCCCAGCACAGACCCAGCCCCAGCCCCACCCCAGCCTCATTCCCTGCCCAGCCCCAGCCCTGCCCCAGCCCAAACCCCAGCCCCAGCCCCAGCCCCAGCCCTGCCCCAGCCCAGCCCCAGCCCCAGCCCCAGCCCAAGCCCTGCCCCAGTCCCTGCCCCAGCCCAGTCCTGGTCCCAGCCCAGCCACAGCCCAGCCCCAGCACTGCCCCAGCCCAGCCCCAGCCCCAGCTTAGCCCCAGCCCTGGACCCAGCCCTGCCCTCAGCCCCAGCCCCAGCCCTAGCCCAGCCCTACCCTCAGGCCCAACCCCAGCCCCAGCCCCACCCTCGGCCCCAGCTCAGCCCCTGCCCCAGCCCTGCCCCGGCCCAGCCCCAGCCCCACCCCAGCCCCTGCCCTGGACCCAGCCCCAGCCCAGCCCCAGCCCAGCCCCAGCCACAGCCCAGCCACAGCCCTGGACCCAGCCCCAGTCGCAGCCCCTGCCCCAGACCCAGCCCCAGCCCCAGCCCCAGCCCAACCTTAGCCCCGGACCTGCCCCAGCCCAACCCCAGCCCCAGCCCAGCCCCCAGCCCTGGCCCTACCCCTGCCCAGTCCTGGTCCCAGCCCAGCCACAGCCCAGCCCCAGCACTGCCCCAGCCCAGCCCCAGCCCCAGCCCAGCCCCAGCCCTGGACCCAGCCCCAACCCTCCACCGAACCCAGCCCCAGCCCTGGACCCAGCCCCAACCCTCCACCGAACCCAGCCCCAGCCCGGCCCCAGCCCTGCCCCAGCCCAGCCCTGCCCCGGCCCAGCCCCAGCCCAACCCCAGCCCCAGCCCCAGCCCTGCCCCGTCCCAGCCCCAGCCCCAGCCCCAGCCCCAGCCAAGCCCCACTCACGGCCCCATCCCCAGCCCCAGCCCAGCCCTGCCCCAGCCCCAGCCCTGCACAGAACCCAGCCCCAGCCCGGCCCCAGCCCAGCCCCAGCCCTGCACTGAACCCAGCCCCAGCCCCAGCCCCAGCCCTGGATCCAGCCCAAGTCGCAGCCCCGGCCCCAGCCCAGCCCTAGCTCAGCCCCAGCCCCAACCTCAGCCCCAGCCCAGCTCCAGCCACAGCCCGGCCACAGCCCTGAACCCAGCCCCAGCCCAGCCCCAGCCCCAGCCTTGCCCTAGCCCAGCCCCGACCTAGCCCAGCCCCAGCCCTGGACCAAGCCCAACCCCTGTGCCGAACCCAGCCCCAGCCTGGCCCCAGCCCTGCCCTAGCTCCAGCCCTAGCCCTGTCCTCAGCCTCGGCCCGTACCCCTGCGCCAATCCCAGTCCTGCCCCATCCCAGCCCCCAGCCCCAGCCCTGCCCTCAGCCCAGCCCCAGACCCAGCCTTGCCCCAGCCCTGTCCCCAGCCCCAGACCCAGGACCAGCCCCAGGACCAGCCCCAGCCCTACCCCAGCCCTGCCACAGCCTCGGGCCCTGCCCTATCCCAGGCCCAGCCCACACCCCAGCCCAGCCTCAGTCCTGCCCCAGCCCCGGCCCCACCCCTGCCCCAGCCCTGCACTGAACCCAGCCCCAGCCCCAGCCCCAGCCCTGGATCCAGCCCAAGTCGCAGCCCCGGCCCCAGCCCAGCCCTAGCTCAGCCCCAGCCCCAACCTCAGCCCCAGCCCAGCTCCAGCCACAGCCCGGCCACAGCCCTGAACCCAGCCCCAGCCCCAGCCCCACCCCTGGATCCAGCCCCAGTCGCAGCCCCGGCCCCAGCCCCACCCCCGGACCCATCCCCGGTCCCAGCCCTACCGTAGCCCAGCCCTGCCCCAGCCCCCGCCCTGCCCAGCCCCAGCCCTGCACCGAACCCAGCCCCAGCCTGGCCCCAGCCCTGTCCCCAGCCCCGGCCCCTGCCCCAGCCCCAGCCCTAGCCCAGCCCTGCCCTCAGCCCCAGCCCCAGCCCCAACCCCAGCCCCACCCTTGGCCCCAGCCCAGCCCCTGCCACAGCCCTGCCCCGGCCCAGCCCCAGCCCCAGCCCAGCCCCTGCCCTGGACCCAGCCCCTGCCCAGCCCCCGCCCTGCCACAGCCCCAGCCCTGCACCGAACCCAGCCCCAGCCTGGCCCCAGCCCTGCCCCAGCCCAGCCCTGCCCCGGCCCAGCCTCAGACCCAGCCCCAGCCCCAGCCCCAGCCCCAGTCCCAGCCCCAGCCAAGCCCCACTCACGGCCCCATCCCCAGCCCCAGCCCAGGCCTGCCCCACCCCAGCCCTGCCACAGCCCAGCCCCAGCCACAACCCAGCCCCAGCCCTGGATCCAGCCCCAGTCGCAGCCCCGGCCCCAGCCCAGCCCTAGCCCAGCCCCAGCCCCACCCTCAGCCGCAGCCCAGCTCTAGCCACAGCCCAGCCACAGCCCTGGACCACACCCCAGCCCAGCCCCAGCCCCAGCCCCAGCCCTAGCCCAGCCCCAGCCGCCGCCCCAGGCTTGACCTCAGCCGTGCCCCAGCCCTGGCTCCTGCCCCAACCCTGGCTCCAGCCCCAGCCCCAGCCCTGCCCATGCCTTGGTTCCAGCCCCAGCCCCAGCCCTGAGCCAACCCAGCCCCAGCCCTGGCCCCAATCCAGCCCCAGCCCTACCCCTACCTCAGCCCTAGCCCCAGCCCTGTCCTAGTCCCTGCCCCAGCCCAGTCCTGCTCCCAGCCCAGGCCCAGACCTGCCCCAGCCCCAGCCCTACCCCAGCCCTGCCCAGCCTCGGCCGCAGCCCAGCCCCAGCCCTACCCCAGCCCTGCCACAGCCTCGGGCCCAGCCCTGTCCCAGCCCCAGCCCAGCCCCAGCCCCAGCCCTGGACCAAGCCCCACTCCAGTGCCGAACCCAGCCCCAGCCTGGCCCCAGCACTGCCCTAGCTCCAGCGCTAGCCCTGTCCCCAGCTTCGGCCCGTGCCCCTGCCCCAGCCCCAGTCCTGCCCCATACCAGACCCCAGCCCCAGCCCTGCCCTCAGCCCAGCCCCAGAACCAGCCTTGCCCCAGCCCTGTCCCCAGCCCCAGACCCAGGCCCAGCCCCAGCCCCAGCCCCAGCCCCACCCTCGCCACCAGCCCAGCCCCAGCCCCAACCTTGGCCCCAGCCCAGCCCCAGTTCCTGCCCTGCCCCAGCCCTGCCCCTGCCCCGGCCCCAGCCCCAGCCCCAGGCTCGGCCCCTACTGCAAGAAGGGGGCCGCTTTAACGACCAATGTGATCAGCGGATTCCACTTTATTGAGCATCAGACACATCTTATATACAGTTTGCTATAATTATGCCCACTTGGCAACATACTATTGGTTGCTCTCTAAAAGGTTACATCATTGTTTTCACAACTCTGTGGAATTCTTCCATCCGGCCTAATTGCTCTCTTTCCCAGATCTCGCCTCCTCCTTATCTTGCTTGCCTCCCATCTCAGGGGCAGCTGGGTTTCAGCATACCAAGCAATCAGCACTTTCTCACATCTCCCACTCCGCCACTATATCATCAACAGAGAATTCTTCAAGGCCTGAATTGCACAGGTGTTCCTGGGACCCATGTCCCCTCTTGCCCGACAACAATTCCCCCGTTTTTCTTTTGTGCAAGTAAGGCCTTGGAAGTTATTCTTTGAACACTTTGCATAATACAATTATAAACAAGTTTAACAATAATCAAAATGAGTACAATAATATCTAAGAACCTTAAAGCTTACTACTATAATTAACAAACATATTAACATTAAGTCTGGGTATCCCTATCAGACATGTCTGAAAAAGTTCAATCAATTCATTATTACCTGTTATGTTGCACCTCTATTTTCTCTAGGATGGTCAAAAATCATAATTTGTTTAATGGTAGCAAGATTTCTTTAATCTGTAAAGGTAGATCTGGCCAGGCTCTAGCTTCACAGACAGAAAACTTGCAGGCAATCAGCAAGAGCAAAAGAGCTTCATTGCTTTGCCCAATATAAAATTACCCATAATAATGTGTTTTTGCTCATCCTAGTAATACTGATCTCTTATTGGTACCAACTTCACCCAAAAAGCAACCTTACAATAGTTTTCTTCATCTTATATAGTTTCATCATCTATATAAGCAAACTTATGCTAAATAGAAGGGAGGCATATGATAGTCTTAGAATAGGTGGTCAAATCCCTTCTCCCTACATTCAGTGTGGTAAGGGTCAAAGCATCCACTTTCACACATGCTCAATTGTGCAGGCTTCTTATCTGAAGAAAACAAATTCCCAGTTCTGAATGTTTGTCTTTAAGTCAGCTCCTTCTCAGCCGTGATGTCTCCAATTAACCAGACAGTGTCCTTGCAAGTATGCAAGAGAGGTTTCTTTCTCTTTACTCTCTAAACAGGCCTCACAAGATCCTGACCCTTAATCCCAGTGCACTCTAAGTCTTACAATTTTGACACAAATCACCAGTATATTCATCACAATTCCCCCCCCTTTTTTTTTTTTTTGGTCACCATTGATTTGTGTTAAAATTTCCAGATATTTCAGAACCTTCTTAATTGGATCATAATTAAGTTCATCTGTTCTGATCACATTCTGATCATAACCATTTGCTTGTAACTTATAGGCATAAACAATTTCATCTAAAGGTCTTACCATTTCAAAACAACAATTACAATGAATTACACAGATCAGTATTACAATTATTCCAACAGGTATTGCAAAGAATTTTTTAAAGCAACTTATATTCGATAAGCAAGAAGTTAACTTATCCCATATTCCTTTAAATACAGAAGAAGTATCATCCAAAGAAATCTGATGTAATATCTGATTGTGGTTTACAATCGCCTGTAAATCTGTTTTCACTCGTTTATCTAGATTAACATAACTACAACAACTTACGTTTATGACTACACATACACCCCCTTCCTTAACATATAAAAAATCCAAAGCTAATCTATTCTGAGTAGACATTTTCGAGAGACTATTGATTTCAATTTGCTGCGCTTTTAGTGCATCTGTGCTTGCATTTACTATGATTTCAACTGTAGCAGAAAAATTTACCATTGCTTTTTCAAGTTCAAGTCTTTTCTCTCCGGTCTGATCAAGATTCCACACATGGGAACATGGTTTTTGATTTCGATTGGACTACTTATGTACAAATAGGGTTAGGATCAAAATTAGGCTCCACCAAGTATATGTGAACTCTGCCTCCTCGGCCTGCTGGGGTGCAACCAGCAGCCGGGTGTATTTTCTTCTCGGCAGCAGTTACATTCTTCAGGAGCCCTACAGATTTTTTAACTCCTTAACCCACTTCAAAATTCCATTTGGAGTCTCTTCTCTACTTCCTTGGTTAGTTCGTTTACCATTTCCCATTGTGCTTTTGTTATTTCAATTCCTCTGCCTTCAAAATCTTATGTCTCTTACTTTTCCTTTTACTAATCCTTTTAATTATTCCTGAGATTTCCCAACTAAAATTTCTCTAGTCTTTATTTCCCACTTATGCCAATCCCTTTCAATAATTTTCCATGGGGATTTAAATCCTTTTTCTCACCACAAAATAGGTTTTCTGTATTTACCAGCCCAAACTGCCTATTTTCAAATTCAGCATTCAGGACAAAATATTTTTTTGATTGATGCTTTTGACCTCAGATTATCATAACAGTTATTGTGATCGATGTTCGACTTCATGGGAAATGCTGTTTCCTCTTAGTCTTGGTTCTTCTGCACATTAGTGAAGGAATAGTTGTTAAAATTAATACTTATTTACTACAAACCTTAACTTATGCTAATGCCAAAAAATCCTTAAAACCTTAAAAAACTATGTTAAAATTAATCCATCAAATCAGTGTCTAAAAAGAAATAAAATTGTTACATTAACTAAAAAACACTTTCCAAAATTAAAAGCTGTTTATACATTCCTTAACTATATTACATGGAGCTCCTTTGAAATGCCTAGGCAGACAACTAAAAAGGTTCGAACCAAAAGAAAATCTTACAATTTGAACTCTTTACTAAGTGCATACACCTTACTGCAATTACTATGTACTAAATACCTGTAAATACCAAATGTTTACTTATTCATTATGCTTATTAGAAAAACTTAACAAAACTCTAAATAACAAATCTCTGAAAGACGTTACAATCAGAAATGACAAAATGAGTACTGTTGCTTTAAATCAAAACAGAGTAGTGCGGCTAAAGCCGCTGCGGGGGAAAGGGGTGGGGGCTGCTGCCGTGGCAGCTGCTCCGCTGGTACTGTCGGTGCTGTCGGTGTCGGTGGTGCGTCAGCCAGTACCGCCTTGGTCGGAGCCGTCGGTATCCGCGGGGGCCGGCAGGGCTCGCGGGAGGAGTGCGGTGGCAGGAACGCTGTAACCGCGAGCCTCCAAGCGCTCCATTTTTTCTAAGAGGGGCCGTAAAGCAAAGTCGGTGCTGTTTGAATTCCTCGCTGCCGGTATTGTCTTCCGAATCCGAGCCGTCGCTGGCGATGTCAGAGGAAGGTTCCCCGCTGTGTGCAAACGGCAGTGGTGACGGCTGGTAAACGCGGTGTGGTCGCCGCAAGATGTATCGGGGGTGGCCCCGGTCGATCGGTCGATAGTTCTCAGACACATCTTTCAGCTGCAACTTAGATACACCTGGCGCTGCATCTCGTCCTGACAAAGTTGCTCTAACTGCAGCAGCCATTCGCTGTTTCAGTTCGTAGGTTTTAACACAGTTCATGCATTCTCGCCACAACTTTTGCAGCTTTATAGCAGTTTTATCACCATCTATAACCAAGTCCCACAACTTGTTCCTGTATTCTCTCCAACAAGCTTCATCAAAATAACTATCTCCGCTAGGGAAATGCCCTAAAGCGGATCTATGGGCCAAAAGTCCAGGCATTACTTTAGACGATATCTCCGCCTTACGCTTTTCGATGACACTGTATTTCGTCAGATGACTGCTTATAGGGTCGGCCTTGCCCTTTCGAGTTTGTGCGCAAAGGTACTAAGGCTGCCATAACCTGTTGACTATGCTCAAGCTGTTTTGTCATTGTCATTGACAACACCTCAGCCTGTTTTTGTAATCCCTTATCAATCACCTCCGTCAACATGGCCATCGGATTGCTTGGCAAGTCCTGAGCCCTCTGCAACAATTCGGCTACCGTCCATCTAGGATCTGCTGATGTAATAAGCTGTTGCGTCTGCTGGTTCCCATTCTGCATTAAACACTGCCTTAAAATTGCCTCTCGGATACCTTCTCCTACGCTTGCTGCTCTAAGTGCGGCAAGCAGCTTGTCTACAAATTCACCAAGAGGTTCCTGTCTACCTTGCTTAATTCCCATATAGTGAGGATTTGCATTTCCATCCTTCTGCTTGTCAAAAACCCTCCTTACTATCTGGGCTGATGCTTGCAAAACAGGCGGCTGTAAAAGTGCCTGTAACTCTGGTCTCTCATACTGTCCCGTTCCACACAACTGATCTACTGTTACACCAAATAGTGGATCATTTTGCTGTCTTTGTACTCCAGCTGATTGTCTAGCTAGGTGTTCCCACTCATTCAAAAATGTCATAAATTGAGATGCTGTTAGGATCAGCTTCATAACATTATAAGAATCTCTAGGTAACATATTATAGTTCATGTAAATAAAATCAATCATCTGTCTAGCTGGTTCAGATTGAATCCCAAACTGACTCGCAGTCTGTCGTAATTGAGATAACAATTTCCATGGCAACTGGGTTACATCAGCCTGAAAAACATTTTGCTCCCCAGGGACCTGTGTATACATTACTGGAAGAACTTGATGTGAAGCAGCCAGCCGGCTAAGCCCTTCCTGATCTCCTTCGGCGTTTAAGTGTTCTGCAACCTTTCGCCAATACTCTGTGTGCTTTCTTGCATGATCTTTAACACCACCTCCAGGATCTATCGCCCTGTTTGTCTCCTCTCCCTCACCTACTTTCTTCTCCTGTACAATTTGCTCAGCTAAAAGAGACGGGGAAGGCTCCTCACCAGAGTCCTGCGTTACAGATTGTAATTCAACTCTGCCACCTAGTCCTTTTACACACGCAGCCTTCTCCTTTCTTAAATAATCCTGAACCTCTTCTGACAAAGGCAACCCAGCATGTGTAACACTTGCTCCATTTGGGTCCGTACGATCTAATCGTACCCTGGCTTGATAAGCTGCCACTTGCTCAGCACGATGCTGATCCAGTGCTGTCATAACCATCTTCCACCATTTTCCACACTCCTTTGCTCGTTTTTCATCATCTAAGCCACGCAGCCACAAGTCTTGTCCAGACTTTTTCCACTGCAATCTTTCAAACACCTCATTTGGGTCCTTAAAATATCCTAACTCTTCTGCATAGCTTAACAGCGGCACCAACTCCTTTGTAAAATTTAACTTACACTGTCGCTTTTCTAAAAAGCATATAAATAAATCATACGCTGCCTGCCTATCCATGTCCGTATTTAAACGTTAATACCTGTGCGCACAGACCTCGTTTAAGCAGTCTCCGGCTCTACAGCGTCTTCGGCTTCAAGGCTGTCTTCCCTTTTCTTGCAGCCTCCGGTACTGCTATCCCGGGCCGGCCGCCTTCTTGCCTCCCGGCTTACTGCGAATCTCCCAACGTCCCAAAGAACTTCTTAAACCCTAACGTTTGTCTTCATTAGGGTCCCGTGTTCGAGCGCCACTTACTGCAAGAAGGGGGCCGCTTTAACGACCAATTTGATCAGCGGATTCCACTTTATTGAGCATCAGACACATCTTATATACAGTTTGCTATAATTATGCCCACTTGGCAACATACTATTGGTTGCTCTCTAAAAGGTTACATCATTGTTTTCACAACTCTGTGGAATTCTTCCATCCGGCCTAATTGCTCTCTTTCCCAGATCTCGCCTCCTCCTTATCTTGCTTGCCTCCCATCTCAGGGGCAGCTGGGTTTCAGCATACCAAGCAATCAGCACTTTCTCACATCTCCCACTCCGCCACTATATCATCAACAGAGAATTCTTCAAGGCCTGAATTGCACAGGTGTTCCTGGGACCTATGTCCCCTCTTGCCCGACAACAGGCCCCAGCCCAGCCCCAGGCCTAGCCCTGCCCCAGTCCCCCGCCCCAGACCCAGCCCCAGCCCCAGCCCTGTGCCAGCCCTACCCCAGCCCAGCCCCAGTCCAAGCCCAGCACAAGCCCTGGCCCAGCCCCAGCCCCAGCCCCAGCCCCAGCCCCAGCCCCAGGCTTGCCCCCAGCCCAGCACTAGCCCGGCCCCAGCCCGGCCCCAGCCCCAGCCCCAGCCCCAGCCCTGCCCTAGTCCCTGCCCCAGCCCAGTCCTGGTCCCAGCCCAGACCCAGCCCTGCCCCAGCCCTACCCCAGCCCTGCCCAGCCTAGGCCGCAGCCCAGCCCCAGCCCCAGCCCTACCCCAGCCCTGCCACAGCCTCGGGCCCTGCCCTGTCCCAGGCCCAGCCCACACCCCAGCCCAGCCTCAGTCCTGCCCCAGCCCCGGCCCCACCCCTGCCCCAGCCCTGCACTGAACCCAGTCACAGCCACAGCCCAGCCACAGCCCTGGACCCAGCCCCAGCCCAGCCCCAGCCTCAGCCCTGCTCTAGCCCAGCCCCAGCCCTGGACCAAGCCCCAGCCCTGAGCCAAACCCAGCCCCAGCCTGGCCCCAGCCCTGCCCTAGCTCCAGCCCTAGCCCTGTCCTCAGCCTCGGCCCGTGCCCCTGCCACCAGTCCCAGTCCTGCCCCATCCCAGCCCCCAGCCCCAGCCCTGCCCTCAGCCCAGCCCCAGACCCAGCCTCACCCCAGCCCTGTCCCCGGCCCCAGACCCAAGACCAGCCCCAGGCCCAGCCACCAGCCTTGCCCCAGCCGCAGCCCCAGGCCTGACCTCAGCCCTGCTCCAGCCCTGGCTCCTGCCCCAGCCCTGGCTCCAGCCCCAGCCCCAGCCCCAGCCCTGCGCCAACCCAGCCCCAGCCCAAGTCCCAGCCTCAAGCCTAGTCCTGCCCCCAGTCCTGGCCCCAATCCAGCCCCGGCCCTACCCATAACTCAGCCCTAGCCCCAGCCCTGTCCGCAGCCCCAGCCCTAGCCCAGCCCCAGCCCCCAGCCTCAGCCCCAGCCCAGTTCCAGCCACTGCACAGCCACACCCTGACCCAGCCCCAGCCCAGCCCCATCCCCAGTCCAGCCCCAGTCCTGCCCCAGCCCTGGCACCAGCCCCACCCTGGACCCAGCCCCAGCCCCAGCCTAGCCCCAGCCAGCACCAGCCCAGCCCCAGCCCCAGCCCCAGCCCCATTCCAGCCCCTGCCCTGGACCCAGTCCCAGCCCCATCCCCACCCTGGACCCAGCCCCATCCCTGCCCCCAGCCCAGCCCCAGCCCCACCCTGGACCCAGCCCCAGCCTCAGCCTTGCCCCAGCCCAAACACCAGCCCCAGCCCCAGCCCCATCCGTTCCCCCAGCCCAGCCCAAACCCATCCCCATTTCTGCCACCAGCCCAGCCCCAGCCACCGCCCAGCCCCAGGCCCAGCCCCAGCCTAGCCCCAGATCTCTCCCCAGCCCCAGCCACAGCTCAGCCCCAGGCCCAGGCCCAGCCTAGCCACAGCCCTGCCCCAGCCCTGCCCCAGCCTAGCCCCAGCCCTAGCCCTACCCAGCCCCTGCCCTGGACCCAGCCCCAGCCCCACCCCAGCCTCATCCCCAGCCCAGGCCCAGCCCTGCCTCAGCCCCAGCCCAGCCCTAGCCCAGCCCTATCCCAGCCCCAGCCCTGCACCGAACCCAGCCCCAGCCCGGCCCCAGCCCTGCCCCAGCTCTGGCCCCAGCCCTGTCCCCAGCCCCAGCCCCTGCCCCAGCCCCATCCCCAGCCCTAGCCCAGCCCTGCCCTCAGCCCCAGCCCCAGCCCCAGCCCCAGCCCCAGCCCCACCCTCGGCCCCAGCCCCTGCCCCAGGGCTGCCCCTGCCCAGCCCCAGCCCCTGCCCAGCCCCTGCCCTGGACCCAGCCCCAGCCCAGCCCCAGCCCTGGACCCAGCCCCAGTCGCAGCCCCGGACCCAGCCCAGCCCTAGCCCAGCCCCAGCCCCACCCTCAGCCCCATCCCATCTCCAGCCCCAGCCCCAGCCCCAGCCCCAGCCCCAGCCCAGCCCGAGCCCCATCCCCAGCCCAGCCCCAGCCCTACCCCCGGCCCCATACCCGGCCCCAGCCCATCCCTGGCCCAGCCCTTTCCCAGCCCCAGCCCTAGCCCAGCCCTGCCCTGCCCCAGGCCCAGCCCCAGCCTAGCCCCAGCCCTGCCCCAGCCGCAGCCCCGGGCTGGACCTCTGCCATGCCCCAGCCTTGGCTCCTGCCCCAGCCCTGGCTCCAGCCCCAGCCCCAGCCCTGCCCATGCCTTGATTCCAGCCCCAGCCCCCAGCCCTGCACCAACCCTGCCCCAGCCCAGCCCCAGCCCCAGCCCAACCCCAGCCCTGGACCCAGCCCCAGTCGCAGCCACGGGCCCAGCCCTGCCCTAGCCCAGCCCCAGCCCCACCCTCAGCCCCAGCCCATCTCCAGCCCCAGCCCCAGCCCCAGCCCTACCCTCGTCCCCAGCCCAGCCCCTGCCCCAGCCCTACCCCTGCCCAGTCACGGTCCATGCCCAGCCCCAGCCCTGCCTCAGCCCCGGCACCAGGCCCAGCCCCAGCCCTGCCCAAGACTTGCTTCCAGCCCCGGCCCCAGCCCTGCCTCAGCCCCAGACCCAGCCCCATCCCTAGCCCAGCCTCAGTCCTGCCCCAGCCCTGGCCCCAGCCGCAGCCCCAGCCATGCCCCCAGCCCAGACCTGCCCCCAGCCCCAGCCCAAGGTCCAGCCTCCAGCCTACTCCAGACCCAGCCCAGCCCCAGCCCTGCCACAGCCCAGCCCCAGCCACAGCCCAGCCCCAGCCCTGGATCCAGCCCCAGCCCAGCCCCGGCCCCAGCCCTGCCCTAGCCCAGCCCCAGCCCCACCCCCACCCTCAGCCCCAGCCCAGCTCCAGCCACAGCCCAGCCACAGCCCTGGACCCAGCCCCAGCCCAGCCCCAGCCCCAGCACGGCCCTAGCCCAACCCCAGCCCTGGACCAAGCCCCAGCCCTGAGCCGAACCCAGCCCCAGCCTGGCCCCAGCCCTGCCCTAGCTCCAGCCCTAGCCCTGTCCCCAGGCTCGGCCCGTGCCCCTGCCCCAGTCCCAGTCCTAAACCATCCCAGCCCCCAGCCCCAGCCCTGCCCCCAGCCCAGCCCCAGACCCAGCCTGGCCCCAGCCCTATCCCGAGCCCCAGCCACAGCCCAGCCCCAGCCCCAGCACGGCCCTAGCCCAACCCCAGCCCTGGACCAAGCCCCAGCCCTGAGCCGAACCCAGCCCCAGCCTGGCCCCAGCCCTGCCCTAGCTCCAGCCCTAGCCCTGTCCCCAGCCTCGGCCCGTGCCCCTGCCCCAGTCCCAGTCCTGCCCCATCCCAGCCCCCAGCCCCAGCCCTGCCCCCAGCCCAGCCCCAGACCCAGCCTGGCCCCAGCCCTGCCATAGCTCCAGCCCTAGCCCTGTCCCCAACCTCGGCCCGTGCCCCTGCCCCAGACCCAGTCCTGCCCCACCCCAGCCTCATCCCCAGCCCAGGCCCAGCCCTGCCCCAGACCCAGCCCTGCACCGAACCCAGCCCCAGCCCGGCCCCAGCCCTGCCCTCAGCCCCAGCCCCAGCCCCACCCTCGGCCCCAGGCCAGCCCCTGCCCCAGCCCTGCCCCGGCCCAGCCCAAGCCCCTGCCCAGCCCCTACCCTGGACCCAGCCCCAGCCCAGCCCCAGCTCCAGCCCCAGCCCTGCCCCCAGCCCAGCCCCAGCCCTATCCCAGCCCCAGCCCTGGACCCAGCCCCAGTCGCAGCCCCTGCCCAGCCCAGCCCTAGCCCAGCCCCAGCCCCACCCTCAGCCCCAGCCCATCTCCAGCCCCAGTCCCAGCCCCAGCCCCAGCCCCAGTCCAACCCCAGCCACAGCCCTGCCCCAGCCCTGGACCCAGCCCCAGCCCCAGCCCCACCCCCGGCCCCATCCCCGGCCCCAGCCCATCCCTAGCCCAGCCCTGTCCCAGCCCCAGCCCTAGAAGAGTACTGCCCTGCCCCAGTCACAGCCCCAGCCCCGGCCTCAGCCCAGCCCTAACCTAGCCCTGCCCCAGCCCCAGGCCTAGCCCAGCCGTGCCCTCAGCCCAGCCCCAGCCCCAGCCCAGCCCAGCCCCAGCCCCAGCCCCAGCCTGGTCCCAGCCCTGTCCCCAGCCCCAGCCCAGCCCCAGACCTGCCCCAGCCCCAACCCCTGGCCGGACCTCAGCCCTGCCCTAGCCCTGGCTCCTGCCCCAGCCCTGGCTCCAGACCCAGACCCAGCCCTGCCCATGCCTTGGTTCCAGCCCCAGCCCCAGCCCTGCACCAACCCAGCCCCAGCCCAAGGCCCAGCCTCAAGCCTAGGCCTGCCCCAATCCAGCCCCAGCCCAGCCCCAGCCCCAGCCCTACCCCAGCCCTGCCCCAGCCTCGGCCGCAGCCCAGCCCCAGCCCCAGCCCTACCCAAGCCCTGCCGCAGCCTCGGGCCCAGCCCTGTCCCAGGCCCAGCCCAGACCCCAGCCCAGCCTCAGCCCCGGCCACAGACCTGTCCGCAGCCCCAGCCCCAGCCCCAGCCCCACCCTCGTCCCCAGCCCAGCCCCTGCCCCAGCCCTACCCCTGCCCAGTCACGGTCCATGCCCAGCCCCAGCCCTGCCCCAGCCCCGGCCCCAGCCCCAGCCCCAGCCCTTCCCAAGACTTGCTTCCAGCCCCAGCCCCAGCCCCAGCCCCAGCCCTGCCCCCAACCCAGCCCTGCACCGAACCCAGCCCCAGCTCTGGCCCCAGCCCTGTCCCCAGCCCCGGCCCCTGCCCCAGCCCCAGCCCTAGCCCAGCCCTGCCCTCAGCCCCAGCCCCAGCCCCAGCCCCACCCTCGGCCCCAGGGCTGCCCCTGCCCAGCCCCTGCCCTGGACCCAGCCCCAGCCCAGCTCCAGCCCCAGCCCTGCCCCAGCCCAGCCCCAGCCACAGCCCCAGCCCCAGCCCAGCCCCAGCCCCAGCCCCATCCCTGGCCGCATCCCCGGCCCCAGCCCATCCCTAGCCCAGCCCTATCCCAGCCCCTGCCCTAGCCCAGCCCTGCCCTGCCCCAGTCGCAGCCCCGGCCCCAGCCTCAGCCCAGCTCAAACCTAGCCCTGCCCCAGCCCCAGGCCTAGCCCAGCCATGCCCTCAGCCCAGCCCCAGCCCCAGCCCAGCCCAGTCCCAGACCCAGACACAGCCTGGCCCCAGCCCTGTCCCCAGCCCCAGCCCAGCCCAGGCCCAGGCCCAGCCCCAGCCCCAGCCCCAGCCCCAGCCCTGCCCCAGCCCCAGCCCCAGCCCCAGCCCTGCCCCAGCCCCAGCCCCTGGCCGGACCTCAGCCCTGCCCCAGCCCTGGCTCCTGCCCCAACCCTGGCTCCAGCCCCAGCCCCAGCCCTGCCCAAGCCTTGGTTCCAGCCCCAGCCCCAGCCCTGCTCCAACCCAGCCCCCGCCCAAGGCCCAGCCTCAAGCCTAGTCCTGCCCCAGCCCTGGCCCCAATCCAGCCCCAGCCCTACCCCTACCTCAGCCCTAGCCCCAGCCCTGTCTGCAGCCCCAGCCCCAGCCCCAGCCCCACCCTCGCCACCAGCCCAGCCCCAGCCCCAACCTTGGCCCCAGCCCAGCCCCAGTTCCTGACCTGCCCCAGCCCTGCCCCTGCCCCGGCCCCAGTCCCCGCCCCAGACCCAGCCCCAGCCCCAGCCCTGTGCCAGCCCTACCCCAGCCCAGCCCCAGTCCCAGCCCAGCCCAAGCCCAGCCCCAGCCCCAGCCCCAGCCCCATCCTTGCCCCCAGCCCAGCCCCAGCCCTGTCCCCAGCCCCATCCCTAGCCCAGCCCCTGCCCTGCCCCAGTCCCAGCCCCAGTCCCAGCCCCAGCCCCGGCCTCAGCCGAGCCCTAACCTAGCCCTGCCCTAGCCCCAGGCCTAGCCTAGCCATTCCCTCAGCCCAGCCCCAGCCCTGGACCAAGCCCCAGCCCTGAGCCGAACCCAGCCCCAGCCTGGCCCCAGCCCTGCCCTAGCTCCAGCCCCAGCCCTATCCCCAGCCCAATTGTGCCCTAGCCCTGTCCCGGCCCCCAGCCCAGTCCTGCCCCAGCCCCAGCCCTGCCCCAGCCCTGCCCCAGCTCTGGCCCCAGCCCCAGCCCTGCCCCAGCCCCAGCCCTTCCCCAGTCCTGGACCCAGCCCTAGCCCCAGCCCAGCCCCAGCCCTGCCCCAGCCCCAGTCCTGCCCCAGCCCCGGCCCCAGGCCTGACCTCAGCCCTGCCTCCAACCCAGCCCCAGCCATGCCCCCAGCCCTGCCCCCAGCCCCACCCCAAGGCCCAGCCTCCAGCCTACTCCTGCCCCAGCCCCGGCCCCAACCCAGCCCCAGCCATGCCCCAACCTCAGTCCTAGCCCTACCCCAGGCCCAGCGCAGCCCCCAGCCCAGCTTCAGCCCCGGCCCCAGCCCTGCCCCACTCCCAGTCCTAGCCCAGCCCTGCCCACAGCCCAGCCCCAGCCCGGCCCCAGCCCTGCCCCAGCTCGGGCCCCAGCCCTGTCCACAGCCCTGGCCCCTGCCCCAGCCCCAGTCCTGCCCCATCCCAGCCCCCATCCCCAGCCCTGCCCCAGCCCTGCCCTCAGCCCAGCCCCAGCCCCAGCCCGGCCCCAGACCTGACCCAGCCCCGGCCCCAGCCCTGTCCCCAGCTCTGGCCCAGCCATGTCCCCAGCCCCATCCCTAGCCCAGCCCCTGGCCTGCCCCAGTCCCAGCCCCAATCCCAGCCCCAGCCCCGGCCTCAGCCCAGCCCTAACCTAGCCCTGCCCCAGCCCCAGGACTAGCCCAGCCGTGCCCTCACCCCAGCCCCAGCCCTGGACCAAGCCCCAGCCCTGAGCCAAACCCAGCCCCAGCCTGGCCCCAGCCCTGCCCTAGCTCCACATCTAGCCCTGTCCCCAGCCTCGGCCTGTGCCCCTGCCCCAGTCCCAGTCCTGCCCCATCCCAGCCCCCAGCCCCAGCCCTGTCCCAGTCCCCGCCCCAGCCCGGCGCTAGCCCAGCCCTGCCCCCAGCCCTAGCCCAGCCCTGCCCCCAGCCTTAGCGCAGCCCAGCTCCAGCCCGGCCCCAGCCCAGCCCCAGCCATGGCCCTATCCCCAGCCCAATTGTGCCCTAGCCCTGTCCCGGCCCCCAGCCCAGTCCTGCCCCAGCCCCACCCTCAGCCCCAGCCCAGGTCCAGCCACAGCACAGCCACAGACCTGGACCTAGCCCCAGCCCCAGCCACAGCCCTGGACCCACCCCCAGTCGCAGCCCCGGCCACAGCCCAGCCCTAGCCCAGAACCAGCCCCAACCTCAGACCCAGACCCAGACCCAGAACCAGCCCAGCCACAGCCCTGGACCTAGCCCCAGCCCAGCCACAGCCCCAGCCACAGCCCAGCCCCAGCCCTGGACCCAGCCCCAGTCGCAGCCCCGGCCCCAGGCCAGCCCAAGCCCAGCCCCAGCCCCACCCTCAGCCCCAGCCCAGCCACATCCCCAGCCCCAGCCCTGCCCCAGTCCTGGACCCAGTCCCAGCCCCAGCCCTGTATCAGTCCCCGCCCCAGCCCTAGCCCCAGCCCAGCCTCAGCCCCAGCCCTGCCCCAGCCCCAGTCCTGCCCCATCCGAGGCCCCAGCCCCAGCCCTGCCCCAGCCCTGCCCTCAGCCCAGCCCCAGCCCCAGCCCTGCCCAAGACTAGGTTCCAGCCCCAGCCCAACCCCAGCCCCAGCCCCAGCCCTGTCCCAGTCCTGGACCCAGTCCCAGCCCCAGCCCTGTCCCAGCCCCAGCCTCAACCCCAGTCCCAGCCCTGCCCCAGCCCCAGTCCTGCCCCATTCAAGGCCCCATCCACAGCCCTGCCCCAGCCCGGCCCTCAGCCCAGCCCCAGCCCCAACCCGGCCCCAGCCCAGCCCCAGCCCTGCCCCAGCCTAGCCTCAGCCCCAGCCCAGCCCCTGCCCTGAACCCAGGCCCAGCCCCAGCCCTGCACCGAACCCAGCCCAGCCGGCCCCAGCCCTGCCCCAGCTCTGGCCACAGCCCTGTCCCCAGCCCCGGCCCCTGCCCCAGCCCCATCCCTAGCACAGCCCTGCCCTCAGCCCCAGCCCCAGACCCAGCCCCACTCTCGGCCCCAGCCCAGCCCCAACCCCAGCCCCAGCCTTGCCCAAGCCTTGGTTCCAGCCCCCGTCCTGCGCCAACCCAGCCCCAGCCCAAGGCCCAGCCTCAAGCCTAGTCCTGCCCCAGCCCTGTCCCAATCCCCGCCCCAGCCTAGCCCCAGCCCCAGCCCAGCCCCAGCCCTGGACCCAGCCCCAGCCCCACCCCCAGCGGCAGCCCCGGCCCCAGCCAAGCCCCACTCATGGCCCCATCCCCTGCACCAGCCCAGCTCCAGCCACAGCCCAGCCACAGCCCCCCGCCCTGCCCCAGCCCTGCCCCAGCCCAGCCCCAGCCCCAGCCCAGGCGTGCCCCAGCCCAGCCCCAGCCCTGGGCCCAGCTCCAGTCGCAGCCCCGGCCCCAGCCCAGCCCTAGCCCAGCCCCAGCCCCACCCTCAGCCTCAGCCCAGCTCCAGCCCCAGCCCTGCCCTAGCCCGGCCCCAGCCCAGCTCCAGCCACAGCCCAGCCACAGCCCTGGACCTAGCCCCAGCCCAGCCCCAGATACAGCCCTGCCCTAGCCCAGCCCCAGCCACAGCCACAGCCCTGCCCCAGCCCTGGACCCAACCCCAGCAACAGCCCAGCCCCAGCCCCAGCCCCAGCCCAACCCCAGCCCCAGCCCGGACCCAGCCCAACCCCAGCCCCGGCCCTACCCCTGCCCAGTCCCGGTCCATGCTCAGCCCCAGCCCTGCCCCACCCTCGTCCCCAGCCCAGCCCCTGCCCCAACCCGACCCCTGCCCAGTCCCGGTCCATGCCCAGCCCCAGCCCTGCCCAGCCCCAGCCCCAGCCCTGCCCAAGACTTGCTTCCAGCCCCAGCCCCACACTCGGCCCCAGCCCAGCCCCAGCCCCAGCCCCAGCCCTCGGCCCCAGCCCCTACCCCAGCCCCAGCCCCAGCCCCAGCCCCAGCCTGGACCCAGCCCCAGCCCCAGCCCAGCCCCAGCCCTGCCTCAGCCTAGCCCCAGCCCCAGACCAGCCCCTGCCCTGGACCCAGCCCCAGCCCCACCCCAGCCTCATCCCCAGCCTAGGCCCAGCCCTGCCCCAGCCCCAGCCCCAGCCCCATCCGTTCCCCCAGCCCAGCCCAGCCTCAGCCCCAGCCCTGACCCCAGCCCAGCCCCAGCCACCGCCCAGCCCGAGCCCTGGACCCAGCCCCAGCACCAGCCTTCTACCAGTCCCCACCCCAGTCCCAGCCCCACCCCCGGCCCCAGCCCTGGCCCCAGCCCAGCTCCAGCCACAGCCCAGCCACAGCCCCCACCCAGCCCCAGCCCCAGCCCTGCCCCAGCCCAGCCCCAGCCCCAGGCCAGCCCCTGCAGTGGACCCAGCCCCAGCCCAGCCCCAGCCCCAGCCCCAGGCCTGCCCCAGCCCAGCCCCAGCCCTGGACCCAGCCCCAGTCGCAGCCCCGGCTCCAGCCCAGCCCTAGACCAACCCCAGCCCCACCCTCAGCCCCAGCCCAGCTCCAGCCCTACCCCCAGCCCTGGCCCAGCCCAGCCCCAGCCCCGCCCCAGCCCAGCCCCAGCCCCAGCCCCAGCCCTGCCCTAGCCCAGCCACAGCCCCAGCCACAGCCCAGCCCCAGCCCTGGTCCCAACCCCAGTCGCAGCCCCGGCCCCAGCCCAGCCCAAGCCCAGCCCCAGCCCCACCCTCAGCCCCAGCCCAGCTCCAGCCACAGCCCAGCCACAGCCCTGGACCTAGCCCCAGCCGAGCCCCAGACACAGCCCTGCCCTAGCCCAGCACCAGCCCAGCCCCAGCCCCATCCCCAGCCCTGCCCCAGCCCCAGTCCTGCCCCATCCAAGGCCCCATCCCCAGCCCTGCCCCAGCCCTGCCCTAGCCCTGCCCACAGCCCAGCCGCAGCCCCAGCCCCAGCCCCAGCCCCAGCCCCAGCCCAAGACTTGGTTCCAGCCCCAGCCCCAGCCCTGCCTCAGACCCAGACCCAGCCCCAGCCCCAGCCCCAGCCCTACCCCAGCCTCAGTCCTGCCCCAACCCCGGCCCCAGGCCTGACCTCAGCCCTGCCCCCAACCCACCCCCAGCCATGCCCCCAGCCCAGCCCTGTCCCCAGCCCCACCCCAAGGCCCAGCCTCCAGCCTACTCCTGCCCCAGCCCCGGCCCCAACCCAGCCCCAGCCATGCCCCAACCTCAGTCCCTAGCCCTACCCCAGGCCCAGCCCAGCCCCCAGCCCAGCTTCAGCCCCGGCCCCAGCCCTGCCCCAGCCCCAGTCCTAGACCAGCCCTGCCCTCAGCCCAGCCCCAGCCCGGCCCCAGCCCTGCCCCAGCGCGGGCCCCAGCCCTGTCCACAGCCCTGGCCCCTGCCCCAGCCCCAGTCCTGCCCCATCCCAGCCCCCATCCCCAGCCCTGCCCCAGCCCTGCCCTCAGCCCAGCCCCAGCCCCAGCCCGGCCCCAGACCTGACCCAGTCCTGGACCCAGTCCCAGCCCCAGCCCTGTCCCAGTCCCCGCCCCAGCCCCCAGCCCCAGCCCTGCCCCAGCCCCAGCCTCAACCCCAGTCCCAGCCCTGCCCCAGCCCTGCCCTCAGCCCAGCCCCAGCCCCACCCCAGCCCCAGTCCTGCCCCAGCCCTGGCCCCAGCCCTACCCTGGACCTAGACCCAGCCCCAGCCCAGCCCCAGCCCTGCCCCAGCCTAGCCTCAGCCCCAGCCCAGCCCCTGCCCTGAACTCAGGCCCAGCCCCAGCCCTGCACCGAACCCAGCCCAGCCGGCCCCAGCCCTGCACCAGCTCTGGCCCCAGCCCTGTCCCCAGCCCCGGCCCCTGCCCCAGCCCCAGCCCTAGCACAGCCCTGCCTTAGCCCCAGCCCCAGCCCCAGCCCCAGCCCTGCCCAAGCCTTGGTTCCAGCCCCAGCCCCAGCCCTGCACCAACCCAGCCCCAGCCCAAGGCCCAGCCTCAAGCCTAGTCCTGCCCCAGCCCTGTCCCAATCCTCGCCCCAGCCTAGCCCCAGCCCCAGCCCAGCCCCTGCCCTGGACCCAGCCCCAGCCCCACCCCAGCCTCATCCCCAGCCCAGGCCCAGCCCTGCCCCAGCCCAAGCCCCAGCCCCAGTCCCATCCGTTCCCCCAGCCCAGCCCCGCCCCATCACCATCCCTGCCCCCAGCCCAGCCCCAGCCCCAGCCCCAGCCCTGCCCCAGCCCAGCCCCAGCCACCGCCCAGCCCCAGCCCTGGACCCAGACCCAGCCCCACCCCCAGCGCCAGCCCCGGCCCCAGCCAAGCCCCACTCATGGCCCCATCCCCTGCACCAGCCCAGCCCCAGCCCCAGCCCCAGCCCAATCCCAGCCCCAGCCCTGACCCAGCCCAAACCCAGCCCCAGCCCAGCCCCCAGCCCCGGCCCTACGCCTGCCCAGTCCCGGTCCATGCTCAGCCCCAGCCCTGCCCCACCCTCGTCCCCAGCCCAGCCCCTGCCCCAGCCCGACCCCTGCCCAGTCCCGGTCCATGCCCAGCCCCAGCCCTGCCCAGCCCCAGCCCCAGCCCCAGCCCTGCCCAAGACTTGGTTCCAGCCCCAGCCCCACCCTCGGCCCCAGCCCAGCCCCAGCCCCAGCCCCAGCCCTGGCCCCAGCCCCTACCCCAGCCAAGCCCCAGCCACAGTCCAGCCCCTGCCCTGGACCCAGTCCCAGCCACCGCCGAATCCCAGCCCTGCCCCCAGCCCCTGCCCCAGCCCCAGCCCCAGCCCCAGCCCCAGCCTGGACCCAGCCCCAGCCCCAGCCCAGCCCCAGCCCTGCCCCAGCTTAGCCCCAGCCCCAGCCCCAGCCCCTGCCCTGGACCCAGCCCCAGCCCCACCCCAGCCTCATCCCCAGCCTAGGCCCAGCCCTGCCCCAGCCCCAGCCCCAGCCCCATCCGTTCCCCCAGCCCAGCCCAGCCTCAGCCCCAGCCCCACCCCAGCCTCATCCCCAGCCCAGGCCCAGCCCTGCCACAGCCCAAGCCCCAGCCCCAGCCCCAGTCCCATCCGTTCCCCCAGCCCAGCCCCAGCCCCAGCCCCAGCCCTGCCCCAGCCCAGCCCCAGCCACCGCCCAGCCCCAGCCCTGGACCCAGCCTCAGCCCTGCCCCCAGCGCCAGCCCCAGCCCCAGCCAAGCCCCACTCATGGCCACATCCCCTGCACCAGCCCAGCTCCAGCCACAGCCCAGCCACAGCCCCCGCCCTGCCCCTGCCCCAGCCCTGCCCCAGCCCATTCCCAGCCCCAGCCCTGGGCCCAGCTCCAGTCGCAGCCCAGGCCCCAGCCCAGCCCAAGCCCAGCCCCAGCCCCACTCTCAGTCCCAGCCCAACCCCAGCCCCAGCCCAGCCCCAAGCCGCGGCCCTGCCCCACCCTCGTCCCCAGCCCAGCCCCTGCCCCAGCCCCAGCCCCAGCCCTGCCCAGGACTTGGTTCCAGCCCCAGCCCCACCCTTGGCCCCAGCCCAGCCCCAGCCCCAGCCCCAGCCCTGGCCCCAGCCCCTACCCCAGCCAAGCCCCAGCCACAGTCCAGCCCCTGCCCTGGACCCAGTCCCAGCCACCGCCGAATCCCAGCCCTGCCCCCAGCCCCAGCCTGGACCCAGCCCCAGCCCCAGCCCAGCCCCAGCCCTGCCCCAGCCTAGCCCCAGCCCCAGCCCAGCCCCAGCCCTGGACCCAGCCCCAGCACCAGCCTTCTACCAGTCCCCGCCCCAGTCCCAGCCCCACCCCCGGCCCCAGCCCCGGCCCCAGCCCGGCTCCAGCCACAGCCCAGCCACAGCCACCGCCCAGCCCCAGCCCCACCCCAGCCTCATCCCCAGCCCAGCCCCAGCCCCAGCCCCAGCCCAACCCCACCCTTAGCCCTGCCCCAGCCCAGCCCCAGCCCCAGCCCCAGCCCTGCCCTAGCCCAGCCACAGCCCCAGCCACAGCCCAGCCCCAGCCCTGGACCCAGCCCCAACCCGGCCCCAGTCCTGCCCCAGCCCCGGCCCCCAGCCCTACCCTGGACCTAGACCCAGCCCCAGCCCAGCCCCAGCCCTGCACCAGCCTAGCCTCAGCCCCAGCCCAGCCCCTGCCCTGAACCCAGGCCCAGCCCCAGCCCTGCACCGAACCCAGCCCAGCTGGCCCCAGCCCTGCCCCAGCTCTGGCCCCAGCACTGTCCCCAGCCCCGGCCCCTGCCCCAGCCCCAGCCCTAGCACAGCCCTGCCTTAGCCCCAGCCCCAGCCCCAGCCCCACCCTCGGCCCCAGCCCAGCCCCAGCCTCAGCCCTGCCCAAGCCTTGGTTCCAGCCCCAGCCCCAGCCCCAGCCTCATCCCCAGCCCAAGGCCCAGCCTCAAGCCTAGTCCTGCCCCAGCCCTGTCCCAATCCCCGCCCCAGCCTAGACCCAGCCCCAGCCCAGCCCCTGCCCTGGACCCAGCCCCAGCCCCACCCCAGCCTCATCCCCAGCCCAGGCCCAGCGTTGCCCCAGCCCTGCCCCAGCCCCAGCCCCAGCCCCATCCCCATCCGTTCCCCCAGCCCAGCCCCGCCCCATCACCATCCCTGCCCCCAGCCCAGCCCCAGCCCCAGCCCCAGCCCTGCCCCAGCCCAGCCCCAGCCACCGCCCAGCCCCAGCCCTGGACCCAGCCCCAGCCCCACCCCCAGCGCCAGCCCGGGCCCCAGTCCCAGCCCCACTCATGGCCCCATCCCCTGCACCAGCCCAGCTCCAGCCACAGCCCAGCCACAGCCCCCGCCCTGCCCCTGCCCCAGCCCTGCCCCAGCCCAGCCCCATCCCCAGCCCAGGCGTGCCCCAGCCCAGCCCCAGCCCTGGGCCCAACTCCAGTCGCAGCCCCGGCCCCAGCCCAGCCCAAGCCCAGCACCAGCCCCACCCTCAGCCCCAGCCCAGCTCCAGCCACAGCCCAGCCACAGCCCTGGACCTAGCCCCAGCCCAGCTCCAGACACAGCCCTGCCCTAGCCCAGCCCCAGCCCCAGCCCCAGCCCCAGGCCCAGCCCCTACCCCAGCCAAGCCCCAGCCACAGTCCAGCCCCTGCCCTGGACCCAGTCCCAGCCACCGCCGAATCACAGCCCGGCCCCAGCCCCAGCCCCAGCCCCAGCCTGGACCCAGCCCCAGCCCCAGCCCAGCCCCAGCCCTGCCCAAGCCTTGGTTCCAGCCCCAGCCCCAGCCCTGCGCCAACCCAGCCCCAGCCCAAGGCCCAGCCTCAAGCCAAGTCCTGCCCCAGCCCTGTCCCAATCCCCGCCCCAGCCTCATCCCCAGCCCCAGCCCAGCCCCTGCCCTGGACCCAGCCCCAGCCCCACCCCAGCCTCATCCCCAGCCCAGGCCCAGCCCTGCCCCAGCCCAAGCCCCAGCCCCAGCCCCAGCCCCATCCGTTCCCCCAGCCCAGCCTCAGCCCCAGCCCTGACCCCAGCCCAGCCCCAGCCACCGCCCAGCCCCAGCCCTGGACCCAGCCCCAGCACCAGCCTTCTACCAGTCCCCGCCCCAGTCCCAGCCCCATCCCAGCTCCAGCCACAGCCCAACCACAGTCCCCGCCCTGCCCCAGCCCCAGCCCTGCCCCAGCCCAGCCCCAGCCCCAGGCCAGCCCCTGCAGTGGACCCAGCCCCAGCCCAGCCCCAGCCCCAGCCCCAGGCCTGCCCCAGCCCTGGACCCAGCCCCACTCGCAGCCCCCGGCTCCAGCCCAGGCCTAGCCCAGCCCCAGCCCCACCCTCAGCCCCAGCCCAGCCCCAGCCCAACCCCACCCTTAGCCCTGCCCCAGCCCAGCCCCAGCCCCAGCCCCAGCCCTGCCCCAGCCCCAACCCGGCCCCAGCCCTGCCCATGCCTTGGTTCCAGCCCCAGCCCCAGCCCTGCGCCAACCCAGCCCCAGCCCAAGGCCCAGCCTCAAGCCAAGTCCTGCCCCAGCCCTGTCCCAATCCCCGCCCCAGCCTCATCCCCAGCCCCAGCCCAGCCCCTGCCCTGGACCCAGCCCCAGCCCCACCCCAGCCTCATCCCCAGCCCAGGCCCAGCCCTGCCCCAGCCCAAGCCCCAGCCCCAGCCCCAGCCCCATCCGTTCCCCCAGCCCAGCCTCAGCCCCAGCCCTGACCCCAGCCCAGCCCCAGCCACCGCCCAGCCCCAGCCCTGGACCCAGCCCCAGCACCAGCCTTCTACCAGTCCCCGCCCCAGTCCCAGCCCCATCCCAGCTCCAGCCACAGCCCAACCACAGTCCCCGCCCTGCCCCAGCCCCAGCCCTGCCCCAGCCCAGCCCCAGCCCCAGGCCAGCCCCTGCAGTGGACCCAGCCCCAGCCCAGCCCCAGCCCCAGCCCCAGGCCTGCCCCAGCCCTGGACCCAGCCCCACTCGCAGCCCCGGCTCCAGCCCAGGCCTAGCCCAGCCCCAGCCCCACCCTCAGCCCCAGCCCAGCCCCAGCCCAACCCCACCCTTAGCCCTGCCCCAGCCCAGCCCCAGCCCCAGCCCCAGCCCTGCCCTAGCCCAGCCACAGCCCCAGCCACAGCCCAGCCCCAGCCCTGGACCCAGCCCCAACCCGGCCCCAGTCCTGCCCCAGCCCCGGCCCCGGCCCTACCCTGGACCTAGACCCAGCCCCAGCCCAGCCCCAGCCCTGCCCCAGCCTAGCCTCAGCCCCAGCCCAGCCCCTGCCCTGAACCCAGGCCCAGCCCCTGCCCTGAACCCAGGCCCAGCCCCAGCCCTGCACCGAACCCAGCCCAGCTGGCCCCAGCCCTGCCCCAGCTCTGGCCACAGCCCTGTCCCCAGCCCCGGCCCCTGCCCCAGCCCCAGCCCTAGCACAGCCCTGCCTTAGCCCCAGCGCCAGCCCCAGCCCCACCCTCGGCCCCCAGCCCGGCCCCAGCCCTGCCCCTGCCCCACCCCTGCCCAAGCCTTGGTTCCAGCCCCAGCCCCAGCCCTGCGCCAACCCAGCCCCAGCCCAAGGCCCAGCCTCAAGCCTAGTCCTGCCCCAGCCCTGTCCCAAACCCCGCCCCAGCCTAGCCCCAGCCCCAGCCCAGCCCCAGCCCTGGACCCAGCCCCAGCCCCACCCCAGCCTCATCCCCAGCCCAGGCCCAGCCCTGCCCCAGCCCAAGCCCCAGCCCCAGCCCCAGTCCCATCCGTTCCCCCAGCCCAGCCCCGCCCCATCACCATCCCTGCCCCGAGCCCAGCCCCAGCCCCAGCCCCAGCCCTGCCCCAGCCCAGCCCCAGCCACCGCCCAGCCCCTACCTTGGACCCAGCCCCAGCCCCACCCCCAGCGCCAGCCCCGGTCCCAGCCAAGCCCCACTCATGGCCCCATCCCCTGCACCAGCCCAGCTCCAGCCACAGCCCAGCCACAGCCCTGGACCTAGCCCCAGCCCAGCTCCAGACACAGCCCTGCCACAGCCCAGCCCCAGCCCTGACCCAGCCCAACCCCAGCCCCAGCCCAGCCCCCAGCCCCGACCCTAACCCTGCCCAGTCCCGGTCCATGCTCAGCCCCAGCCCTGCCCCACCCTCGTCCCCAGCCCAGCTCCTGCCCCAGCCCGACCCCTGCCCAGTCCCGGTCCATGGCCAGCCCCAGCCCTACCCAGCCCCAGCCCCAGCCCCAGACCCAGACCCAGCCCCAGCCTGGACCCAGCCCCAGCCCCAGCCCAGCCCCAGCCCTGCCCCAGCCTAGCCCCAGGCCCAGCCCAGCCCCTGCCCTGGACCCAGCCCCAGCCCCTCCACAGCCTCATCCCCAGCCTAGGCCCAGCCCTGCCCCAGCCCCAGCCCCAGCCCCAGCCCCATCCGTTCCCCCAGCCCAGCCCAGCCTCAGCCCCAGGCCTGACCCCAGCCCAGCCCCAGCCACCGCCGAGCTCCAGCCCTGGACCCAGCCCCAGCACCAGCCTTCTACCAGTCCCCGCCCCAGTCCCAGCCCCACCCCCGGCCCCAGCCCCGGCCCCAGCCCAGCCCCAGCCACAGCCCAGCCACAGCCCCCGCCCTGCCCCAGCCCCAGCCCTGCCCCAGCCCAGCCCCAGCCCCAGGCCAGCCCCTGCAGTGGACCCAGCCCCAGCCCAGACCCAGCCCCAGCCCCAGGCCTGCCCCAGCCCAGCCCCAGCCCTGGACCCAGCCCCAGTCGCAGCCCCGGCTCCAGCCCAGCCCTAGCCCAGCCCCAGCCCCACCCTCAGCCCCAGCCCAGCTCCAGCCCCACCCCCAGCCCTGCCCCAGCCCAGCCCCAGCCCCAGCCCCAGGCCTGCCCCAGCCCAGCCCCAGCCGTGGACCCAGCCCCAGTCGCAGCCCCGGCTCCAGCCCAGCCCTAGCCCAGCCCCAGCCCCACCCTCAGCCCCAGCCCAGCTCCAGCCCCAGCCCCAGCCCTGCCCCAGCCTAGCCCCAGCCCCTGCCCAGCCCCTGCTCTGGACACAGCCCCAGCCCCACCCCAGCCTCAACCCCAGCCTAGGCCCAGCCCTGCCCCAGCCCCAGCCCCAGCCCCATCCGTTCCCCCAGCCCAGCCCACCCTCAGCCCCAGCCCTGACCCCAGCCCAGCCCCAGCCACCGCCCAGCCCCAGCCCTGGACCCAGCCCCAGCACCAGCCTTCTACCAGTCCCCGCCCCAGTCCCAGCCCCACCCCCGGCCCTGCCCCAGCCCAGCCCCAGCCCCAGCCCCAGGCCTGCCCCAGCACAGCCCCAGCCCTGGACCCAGCCCCAGTCGCAGCCCCGGCTCCAGCCCAGCCCTAGCCCAGCCCCAGCCCCACCCTGAGCCCCAGCCCAGCTCCAGCCCCAGCCCCAGCCCTGCCCCAGCCTAGCCCCAGCCCCTGCCCAGCCCCTGCCCTGGACCCAGCCCCAGCCCCACCCCAGCCTCATCCCCAGCCTAGGCCCTGCCCTGCCCCAGCCCCAGCCCCCAGCCCCATCCGTTCCCCCAGCCCAGCCCAGCCTCAGCCCCAGCCCTGACCCCAGCCCAGCCCCAGCTACCGCCCAGCCCCAGCCCTGGACCCAGCCCCAGCACCAGCCTTCTACCAGTCCCCGCCCCAGTCCCAGCCCCACCCCCGGCCTCAGCCCCAGCCCCAGCCCGGCTCCAGCCACAGCCCAGCCACAGCCCCCGCCCTGCCCCAGCCCCAGCCCTGCCCCAGCCCAGCCACAGCCCCAGGCCAGCCCCTGCAGTGGACCCAGCCCCAGCCCAGCCCCAGCCCCAGCCCCAGCCCCAGGCCTGCCCCAGCCTAGCCCCAGCCCTGGACCCATCCCCAGTCGCAGCCCCGGTCCCAGCCCAGTCCTGCCCAGCCCCAGCCCTGCCCAAGACTTGGTTCCAGCCCCAGCCCCACCCTCGGTCCCAGCCCAGCCCCAGCCCAGCCCCAGCCCTGGCCCCAGCCCATACCCCAGCCAAGCCCCAGCCCCAGTCCAGCCCCTGCCCTGGACCCAGTCCCAGCCACCGCCGAATCCCAGCCCTGCCCCCAGCCCCAGCCTGGACCCAGCCCCAGCCCCAGCCCAGCCCCAGCCCTGCCCAAGCCTTGGATCCAGCCCGAGCCCCAGCCCTGCGCCAACCCAGCCCCAGCCCAAGGCCCAGCCTCAAGCCTAGTCCTGCCCCAGCCCTGTCCCAATCCCCGCCCCAGCCTAGCCCCAGCCCCAGCCCAGCCCCTGCCCTGGACCCAGCCCCAGCCCCACCCCAGCCTCATCCCCAGCCCAGGCCCAGCCCTGCCCCAGCCCAAGCCCCAGCCCCAGCCCCAGCCCCATCCCCATCCCAGCCCCCAGCCCAGCCTCAGCCCCAGCCCTGTCCCCAGCCCAGCCCCAGCCCTGGACCCAGCCCCAGTCGCAGCCCCGGCCCCAGCCCAGTCCTGCCCAGCTCCAGCCCCAGCCCCAGCCCCAGCGCAGCCCTGCCCAAGACTTGGTTCCAGCCCCTGCCCCACCCTCGGCCCCAGCCCAGCCCCAGCCCCAGCACCAGCCCTGGCCCCAGCCCCTACCCCAGCCAAGCCCCAGCCACAGTCCAGCCCCTGCCCTGGACCCAGTCCCAGCCACCGCCGAATCCCAGCCCTGCCCCCAGCCCCAGCCCCAGCCCCAGCCCCAGCCTGGACCCAGCCCCAGCCCCAGCCCAGCCCCAGCCCTGCCCAAGCCTTGGTTCCAGCCCCAGCCCCAGCCCTGCGCCAACCCAGCCCCAGCCCAAGGCCCAGCCTCAAGCCAAGTCCTGCCCCAGCCCTGTCCCAATCCCCAGCCTAGCCCCAGCCCCAGCCCAGCCCCTGCCCTGGACCCAGCCCCAGCCCCACCCCAGCCTCATCCCCAGCCCAGGCCCAGCCCTGCCCCAGCCCAAGCCCCAGCCCCAGCCCCAGCCCCAGCCCCATCCCCATCCGTTCCCCCAGCCCAGCCCCGCCCCATCCCCAGCCCTGCCCCCAGCCCAGCCTCAGCCCCAGCCCTGCCCCAGCCCAGCCCCAGCCACCGCCCAGCCCCAGCCCTGGACCCAGCCCCAGCACCAGCCTTCTACCAGTACCCGCCCCAGTCCCAGCCCCACCCCCGGCCCCAGCCCTGGCCGCAGCCCAGCTCCAGCCACAGCCCAGCCACAGCCCCCGCCCTGCCCCAGCCCCAGCCCTGCCCCAGCCCAGCCCCAGCCCCAGGCCAGCCCCTGCAGTGGACCCAGCCCCAGCCCAGCCCCAGCCCCAGCCCCAGGCCTACCCCAGCCCAGCCCCAGCCCTGGACCCAGCCCCAGTCGCAGCCCTGGCTCCAGCCCAGCCCTAGCCCAGCCCCAGCCCCACCCTCAGCCCCAGCCCAGCTCCAGCCCCACCCCCAGCCCTGGCCCCAGCCCCTACCCCAGCCATGCCCCAGCCCCAGTCCAGCCCCTGCCCTGGACCCAGTCCCAGCCACCGCCGAATCCCAGCCCTGCCCCCAGCCCCAGCCCCAGCCCCAGCCCCAGCCCCAGCCTGGACCCAGCCCCAGCCCCAGCCCCAGCCCCAGCCCCAGCCTGGACCCAGCCCCAGCCCCAGCCCAGCCCCAGCCCTGCCCAAGCCTTGGATCCAGCCCCAGCCCCAGCCCTGCGCCAGCCCAGCCCCAGCCCAAGGCCCAGCCTCAAGCCTAGTCCTGCCCCAGCCCTGTCCCAATCCCTGCCCCAGCCTAGCCCCAGCCCCTGCCCAGCCCCTGCCCTGGACCCAGCCCCAGCCCCACCCCAGCCTCATCCCCAGCCTAGGCCCAGCCCCAGCCCCAGCCCCATCCGTTCCCCCAGCACAGCCTCAGCCCCAGCCCTGACCCCAGCCCAGCCCCAGCCACCGCCCAGCCCCAGCCCTGGACCCAGCCCCAGCACCAGCCTTCTACCAGTCCCCGCCCCAGTCCCAGCCCCACCCCCGGCCCCAGCCCCGGCCCCAGCCCGGCTCCAGCCACAGCCCAGCCACAGCCCCCACCCTGCCCCAGCCCCAGCCTCATCCCCAGCCCAGCCCCTGCCCCAGCCCGACCCCTGCCCAGTCCCGGTCCATGCCCAGCCCCAGCCCTGCCCAGCCCCAGCCCCAGCCCCAGCCCTGCCCAAGACTTGGTTCCAGCCCCAGCCCCACCCTTGGCCCCAGCCCAGCCCCAGCCCCAGCCCCAGCCCTGGCCCCAGCCCCTACCCCAGCCAAGCCCCAGCCACAGTCCAGCCCCTGCCCTGGACCCAGTCCCAGCCACCGCCGAATCCCAGCCCTGCCCCCAGCCCCAGCCCCAGCCCCAGCCCCAGCCCCAGCCTGGACCCAGCCCCAGCCCCAGCCCAGCCCCAGCCCTGCCCCAGCCTAGCCCCAGCCCCAGCCCAGCCCCAGCCCTGGACCCAGCCCCAGCACCAGCCTTCTACCAGTCCCCGCCCCAGTCCCAGCCCCACCCCCGGCCCCAACCCCGGCCCCAGCCCGGCTCCAGCCACAGCCCAGCCACAGCCACCGCCCAGCCCCAGCCCCACCCCAGCCTCATCCCCAGCCCAGCCCCAGCCCCAGCCCCAGCCCAACCCCACCCTTAGCCCTGCCCCAGCCCAGCCCCAGCCCCAGCCCCAGCCCTGCCCTAGCCCAGCCACAGCCCCAGCCACAGCCCAGCCCCAGCCCTGGACCCAGCCCCAACCCGGCCCCAGTCCTGCCCCAGCCCCGGCCCCAGCCCTACCCAGGACCTAGACCCAGCCCCAGCCCAGCCCCAGCCCTGCACCAGCCTAGCCTCAGCCCCAGCCCAGCCCCTGCCCTGAACCCAGGCCCAGCCCCAGCCCTGCACCGAACCCAGCCCAGCTGGCCCCAGCCCTGCCCCAGCTCTGGCCCCAGCCCTGTCCCCAGCCCCGGCCCCTGCCCCAGCCCCAGCCCTAGCACAGCCCTGCCTTAGCCCCAGCCCCAGCCCCAGCCCCACCCTCGGCCCCAGCCCAGCCCCAGCCTCAGCCCTGCCCAAGCCTTGGTTCCAGCCCCAGCCCCAGCCCCAGCCCCAGCCCCAGCCTCATCCCCAGCCCAAGGCCCAGCCTCAATCCTAGTCCTGCCCCAGCCCTGTCCCAATCCCTGCCCCAGCCCAGCCACAGCCCCAGCCCCAGGCCTGCCCCAGCCTAGCCCCAGCCCTGGACCCAGCCCCAGTCGCAGCCCCGGCCCCAGCCCAGTCCTGCCCAGCCCCAGCCCTGCCCAAGACTTGGTTCCAGCCCCAGCCCCACCCTCGGTCCCAGCCCAGCCCCAGCCCAGCCCCAGCCCTGGCCCCAGCCCCTACCCCAGCCAAGCCCCAGCCCCAGTCCAGCCCCTGCCCTGGACCCAGTCCCAGCCACCGCCGAATCCCAGCCCTGCCCCCAGCCCCAGCCTGGACCCAGCCCCAGCCCCAGCCCAGCCCCAGCCCTGCCCAAGCCTTGGTTCCAGCCCGAGCCCCAGCCCTGCGCCAACCCAGCCCCAGCCCAAGGCCCAGCCTCAAGCCTAGTCCTGCCCCAGCCCTGTCCCAATCCCCGCCCCAGCCTAGCCCCAGCCCCAGCCCAGCCCCTGCCCTGGACCCAGCCCCAGCCCCACCCCAGCCTCATCCCCAGCCCAGCCCCACCCCCGGCCCCAGCCCCGGCCCCAGCCCAGCCCCAGCCACAGCCCAGCCACAGCCCCCGCCCTGCCCCAGCCACAGCCCTGCCCCAGCCCAGCCCCAGCCCCAGGCCAGCCCCTGCAGTGGACCCAGCCCCAGCCCAGCCCCAGCCCCAGCCCCAGGCCTGCCCCAGCCCAGCCCCAGCCCTGGACCCAGCCCCAGTCGCAGCCCCGGCTCCAGCCCAGCCCTAGCCCAGCCCCAGCCCCACCCTCAGCCCCAGCCCAGCTCCAGCCCCACCCCCAGCCCTGCCCCAGCCCAGCCCCAGCCCCAGCCCCAGGCCTGCCCCAGCCCAGCCCCAGCCCTGGACCCAGCCCCAGTCGCAGCCCCGGCTCCAGCCCAGCCCTAGCCCAGCCCCAGCCCCACCCTCAGCCCCAGCCCAGCTCCAGCCCCAGCCCCAGCCCTGCCCCAGCCTAGCCCCAGCCCCTGCCCAGCCCCTGCCCTGGACACAGCCCCAGCCCCACCCCAGCCTCAACCCCAGCCTAGGCCCAGCCCTGCCCCAGCCCCAGCCCCAGCCCCATCCGTTCCCCCAGCCCAGCCCACCCTCAGCCCCAGCCCTGACCCCAGCCCAGCCCCAGCCACCGCCCAGCCCCAGCCCTGGACCCAGCCCCAGCACCAGCCTTCTACCAGTCCCCGCCCCAGTCCCAGCCCCACCCCCGGCCCTGCCCCAGCCCAGCCCCAGCCCCAGCCCCAGGCCTGCCCCAGCACAGCCCCAGCCCTGGACCCAGCCCCAGTCGCAGCCCCGTCTCCAGCCCAGCCCTAGCCCAGCCCCAGCCCCACCCTGAGCCCCAGCCCAGCTCCAGCCCCAGCCCCAGCCCTGCCCCAGCCTAGCCCCAGCCACTGCCCAGCCCCTGCCCTGGACCCAGCCCCAGCCCCACCCCAGCCTCATCCCCAGCCTAGGCCCAGCCCTGCCCCAGCCCCAGCCCCAGCCCCAGCCCAGCCCCAGCCCCAGCCCCAGCCCCAGGCCTGCCCCAGCCTAGCCCCAGCCCTGGACCCAGCCCCAGTCGCAGCCCCGGCCCCAGCCCAGTCCTGCCCAGCCCCAGCCCTGCCCAAGACTTGGTTCCAGCCCCAGCCCCACCCTCGGTCCCAGCCCAGCCCCAGCCCCAGCCCTGGCCCCAGCCCCTACCCCAGCCAAGCCCCAGCCCCAGTCCAGCCCCTGCCCTGGACCCAGTCCCAGCCACCGCCGAATCCCAGCCCTGCCCCCAGCCCCAGCCTGGACCCAGCCCCAGCCCCACCCCAGCCCCAGCCCTGCCCAAGCCTTGGTTCCAGCCCGAGCCCCAGCCCTGCGCCAACCCAGCCCCAGCCCAAGGCCCAGCCTCAAGCCTAGTCCTGCCCCAGCCCTGTCCCAATCCCCGCCCCAGCCTAGCCCCAGCCCCAGCCCAGCCCCTGCCCTGGACCCAGCCCCAGCCCCACCCCAGCCTCATCCCCAGCCCAGGCCCAGCCCTGCCCCAGCCCAAGCCCCAGCCCCAGCCCCAGACCCATCCCCATCCGCTCCCCCAGCCCAGCCCCGCCCCATCCCCATCCCTGCCCCCAGCCCAGCCTCAGCCCCAGCCCTGTCCCCAGCCCAGCCCCAGCCCTGGACCCAGCCCCAGTCGCAGCCCCGGCCCCAGCCCAGTCCTGCCCAGCCCCAGCCCCAGCCCCAGCCCCAGCGCAGCCCTGCCCAAGACTTGGTTCCAGCCCCAGCCCCACCCTCGGCCCCAGCCCAGCCCCAGCCCCAGCACCAGCCCTGGCCCCAGCCCCTACCCCAGCCAAGCCCCAGCCACAGTCCAGCCCCTGCCCTGGACCCAGTCCCAGCCACCGCCGAATCCCAGCCCTGCCCCCAGCCCCAGCCCCAGCCCCAGCCCCAGCCTGGACCCAGCCCCAGCCCCAGCCCAGCCCCAGCCCTGCCCAAGCCTTGGTTCCAGCCCCAGCCCCAGCCCTGCGCCAACCCAGCCCCAGCCCAAGGCCCAGCCACAAGCCAAGTCCTGCCCCAGCCCTGTCCCAATCCCCAGCCTAGCCCCAGCCCCAGCCCAGCCCCTGCCCTGGACCCAGCCCCAGCCCCACCCCAGCCTCATCCCCAGCCCAGGCCCAGCCCTGCCCCAGCCCAAGCCCCAGCCCCAGCCCCAGCCCCAGCCCCATCCCCATCCGTTCCCCCAGCCCAGCCCCGCCCCATCCCCATCCCTGCCCCCAGCCCAGCCTCAGCCCCAGCCCAGCCCCAGCCACCGCCCAGCCCCAGCCCTGGACCCAGCCCCAGCACCAGCCTTCTACCAGTACCCGCCCCAGTCCCAGCCCCACCCCCGGCCCCAGCCCTGGCCCCAGCCCAGCTCCAGCCACAGCCCAGCCACAGCCCCCGCCCTGCCCCAGCCCCAGCCCTGCCCCAGCCCAGCCCCAGCCCCAGCCCCAGGCCTGCCCCAGCCCAGCCCCAGCCCTGGACCCAGCCCCAGTCGCAGCCCCGGCTCCAGCCCAGCCCTAGCCCAGCCCCAGCCCCACCCTCAGCCCCAGCCCAGCCCCAGCCCCAGCCCCAGCCCCAGCCCCAGCCTGGACCCAGCCCCAGCCCCAGCCCAGCCCCAGCCCTGCCCAAGCCTTGGATCCAGCCCCAGCCCCAGCCCTGCGCCAGCCCAGCCCCAGCCCAAGGCCCAGCCTCAAGCCTAGTCCTGCCCCAGCCCTGTCCCAATCCCTGCCCCAGCCTAGCCCCAGCCCCTGCCCAGCCCCTGCCCTGGACCCAGCCCCAGCCCCACCCCAGCCTCATCCCCAGCCTAGGCCCAGCCCTGCCCCAGCCCCAGCCCCAGCCCCATCCGTTCCCCCAGCCCAGCCTCAGCCCCAGCCCTGACCCCAGCCCAGCCCCAGCCACCGCCCAGCCCCAGCCCCAGCCCCAGCCCCAGCACCAGCCTTCTACCAGTCCCCGCCCCAGTCCCAGCCCCACCCCCGGCCCCAGCCCCGGCCCCAGCCCGGCTCCAGCCACAGCCCAGCCACAGCCCCCACCCTGCCCCAGCCCCAGCCCTGCCCCAGCCCAGCCCCTGCCCCAGCCCGACCCCTGCCCAGTCCCGGTCCATGCCCAGCCCCAGCCCTGCCCAGCCCCAGCCCCAGCCCCAGCCCTGCCCAAGACTTGGTTCCAGCCCCAGCCCCACCCTTGGCCCCAGCCCAGCCCCAGCCCCAGCCCCAGCCCTGGCCCCAGCCCCTACCCCAGCCAAGCCCCAGCCCCAGTCCAGCCCCTGCCCTGGACCCAGTCCCAGCCACCGCCGAATCCCAGCCCTGCCCCCAGCCCCAGCCCCAGCCCCAGCCCCAGCCCCAGCCTGGACCCAGCCCCAGCCCCAGCCCAGCCCCAGCCCTGCCCCAGCCTAGCCCCAGCCCCAGCCCAGCCCCAGCCCTGGACCCAGCCCCAGCACCAGCCTTCTACCAGTCCCCGCCCCAGTCCCAGCCACACCCCCGGCCCCAGCCCCGGCCCCAGCCCGGCTCCAGCCACAGCCCAGCCACAGCCACCGCCCAGCCCCAGCCCCACCCCAGCCTCATCCCCAGCCCAGCCCCAGCCCCAGCCCCAGCCCAACCCCACCCTTAGCCCTGCCCCAGCCCAGCCCCAGCCCCAGCCCCAGCCCTGCCCTAGCCCAGCCACAGCCCCAGCCACAGCCCAGCCCCAGCCCTGGACCCAGCCCCAACCCGGCCCCAGTCCTGCCCCAGCCCCGGCCCCAGCCCTACCCAGGACCTAGACCCAGCCCCAGCCCAGCCCCAGCCCTGCACCAGCCTAGCCTCAGCCCCAGCCCAGCCCCTGCCCTGAACCCAGGCCCAGCCCCAGCCCTGCACCGAACCCAGCCCAGCTGGCCCCAGCCCTGCCCCAGCTCTGGCCCCAGCACTGTCCCCAGCCCCGGCCCCTGCCCCAGCCCCAGCCCTAGCACAGCCCTGCCTTAGCCCCAGCCCCAGCCCCAGCCCCACCCTCGGCCCCAGCCCAGCCCCAGCCTCAGCCCTGCCCAAGCCTTGGTTCCAGCCCCAGCCCCAGCCCCAGCCCCAGCCTCATCCCCAGCCCAAGGCCCAGCCTCAAGCCTAGTCCTGCCCCAGCCCTGTCCCAATAACTGCCCCAGCCTAGCCCCAGCCCCAGCCCAGCCCCTGCCCTGGACCCAGCCCCAGCCCCACCCCGGCCTCATCCCCAGCCCAGGCCCAGCCCTGAACCAGCCCAAGCCCCAGCCCCAGCCCCGCCCCATCCCCATCCCTGCCCCCAGCCCAGCCTCAGCCCCGGCCCCAGCCCAGTCCTGCCCAGCCCCAGCCCCAGTCGCAGCCCCAGCGCAGCCCTGCCCAAGACTTGGTTCCAGCCCCAGCCCCACCCTTGGCCCCAGCCCAGCCCCAACCCCAGCCCCAGCCCTGGCCCCAGCCCCTACCCCAGCCAAGCCCCAGCCCCAGTCCAGCCCCTGCCCTGGACCCAGTCCCAGCCACCGCCGAATCCCAGCCCTACCCCCAGCCCCAGCCCCAGTCCCAGCCCCAGCCTGGACCCAGCCCCAGCCCCAGCCCAGCCCCAGCCCTGCCCAAGCCTTGGTTCCAGCCCCAGCCCCAGCCCTGCGCCAACCCAGCCCCAGCCCAAGGCCCAGCCTCAAGCCAAGTCCTGCCCCAGCCCTGTCCCAATCCCCAGCCTAGCCCCAGCCCCAGCCCAGCCCCTGCCCTGGACCCAGCCCCAGCCCCACCCCAGCCTCATCCCCAGCCCAGGCCCAGCCCTGCCCCAGCCCAAGCCCCAGCCCCAGCCCCAGCCCCATCCGTTCCCCCAGCCCAGCCCCGCCCCATCCCCATCCCTGCCCCCAGCCCAGCCTCAGCCCCAGCCCTGCCCCAGCCCAGCCCCAGCCACCGCCCAGCCCCAGCCCTGGACCCAGCCCCAGCACCAGCCTTCTACCAGTCCCCACCCCAGCCCCAGCCCCACCCCCGGCCCCAGCCCTGGCCCCAGCCCAGCTCCAGCCCCACCCCCAGCCCTGGCCCCAGCCCCTACCCCAGCCATGCCCCAGCCCCAGTCCAGCCCCTGCCCTGGACCCAGTCCCAGCCACCGCCGAATCCCAGCCCTGCCCCCAGCCCCAGCCCCAGCCCCAGCCCCAGCCTGGACCCAGCCCCAGCCCAGCCCCAGCCCCAGCCCCAGCCTGGACCCAGCCCCAGCCCCAGCCCAGCCCCAGCCCCAGCCCCAGCCCAGCCCCAGCCCTGCCCAAGCCTTGGTTCCAGCCCCAGCCCCAGCCCTGCGCCAACCCAGCCCCAGCCCAAGGCCCAGCCTCAAGCCTATTCCTGCCCCAGCCCTGTCCCAATCCCTGCCCCAGCCTAGCCCCAGCCCCTGCCCAGCCCCTGCCCTGGACCCAGCGCCAGCCCCACCCCAGCCTCATCCCCAGCCTAGGCCCAGCCCTACCCCAGCCCCAGCCCCAGCCCCATCCGTTCCCCCAGCCTAGCCCAGCCTCAGCCCCAGGCCTGACCCCAGCCCAGCCCCAGCCACCGCCCAGCCCCAGCCCTGGACCCAGCCCCAGCACCAGCCTTCTACCAATCCCCGCCCCAGTCCCAGCCCCACCCCCGGCCCCAGCCCCGGCCCCAGCCCGGCTCCAGCCACAGCCCAGCCACAGCCCCCACCCTGCCCCAGCCCCAGCCCTGCCCCAGCCCAGCCCCAGCCCCAGGCCAGCCCCTGCAGTGGACCCAGCCCCAGCCCAGCCCCAGCCCCAGCCCCAGGCCTGCCCCAGCCCAGCCCCAGCCCTGGACCCAGCTCCAGTCGCAGTCCCGGAACCAGCCCAGTCCTGCCCAGCCCCAGCCCCAGCCCCAGCCCCAGCCCCAGCCCTGCCCAAGACTTGGTTCCAACCCCAGCCCCACCCTCGGCCCCAGCCCAGCCCCTGCCCCAGCCCGACCCCTGCCCAGTCCCGGTCCATGCCCAGCCCCAGCCCTGCCCAGCCCCAGCCCCAGCCCCAGCCCTGGCCCCAGCCCTGCCTCAGCCTAGCCCCAGCCCCAGCCCAGCCCCAGCCCTGGACCCAGCCCCAGCACCAGCCTTCTACCAGTCCCCGCCCCAGTCCCAGCCCCACCCCCGGCCCCAGCCCCGGCCCCAGCCCGGCTCCAGCCACAGCCCAGCCACAGCCACCGCCCAGCCCCAGCCCCACCCCAGCCTCATCCCCAGCCCAGCCCCAGCCCCAGCCCCAGCCCAACCCCACCCTTAGCCCTGCCCCAGCCCAGCCCCAGCCCCAGCCCCAGCCCTGCCTTAGCCCAGCCACAGCCCCAGCCACAGCCCAGCCCCAGCCCTGGACCCAGCCCCAACCCGGCCCCAGTCCTGCCCCAGCCCCGGCCCCAGCCCTACCCTGGACCTAGACCCAGCCCCAGCCCAGCCCCAGCCCGGCCCCTGCCCTGAACCCAGGCCCAGCCCCAGCCCTGCACCGAACCCAGCCCAGCTGGCCCCTGCCCTGCCCCAGCTCTGGCCCCAGCACTGTCCCCAGCCCCGGCCCCTACCCCAGCCCCAGCCCTAGCACAGCCCTGCCTTAGCCCCAGCCCCAGCCCCAGCCCCACCCTCGGCCCCAGCCCAGCCCCAGCCCCAGCCCTGCCCAAGCCTTGGTTCCAGCCCGAGCCCCAGCCCCAGCCTCATCCCCAGCCCAAGGCCCAGCCTCAAGCCTAGTCCTGCCCCAGCCCTGTCCCAATCCCCGCCCCAGCCTAGCCCCAGCCCCAGCCCAGCCCCTGCCCTGGACCCAGCCCCAGCCCCACCCCAGCCTCATCCCCAGCCCAGGCCCAGCCCTGCCCCAGCCCTGCCCCAGCCCCAGCCCCAGCCCCAGCCCCATCCGTTCCCCCAGCCCAGCCCCGCCCCATCACCATCCCTGCCCCCAGCCCAGCCCCAGCCCCAGCCCCAGCCCTGCCCCAGCCCAGCCCCAGTCCAGCCCCTGCCCTGGACCCAGTCCCAGCCACCGCCGAATCACAGCCCGGCCCCAGCCCCAGCCCCAGCCCCAGCCTGGACCCAGCCCCAGCCCCAGCCCAGCCCCAGCCCTGCCCAAGCCTTGGTTCCAGCCCCAGCCCCAGCCCTGCGCCAACCCAGCCCCAGCCCAAGGCCCAGCCTCAAGCCTAGTCCAGCCCCAGCCCTGTCCCAATCCCCGCCCCAGCCTCATCCCCAGCCCCAGCCCAGCCCCTGCCCTGGACCCAGCCCCAGCCCCACCCCAGCCTCATCCCCAGCCCAGGCCCAGCCCTGCCCCAGCCCAAGCCCCAGCCCCAGCCCCAGCCCCATCCGTTCCCCCAGCCCAGCCCCGCCCCATCCCCATCCCTGCCCCCAGCCCAGCCTCAGCCCCAGCCCTGACCCCAGCCCCAGCCCCAGCCACCGCCCAGCCCCAGCCCTGGACCCAGCCCCAGCACCAGCCTTCTACCAGTCCCCGCCCCAGCCCCAGCCCCAGCCCAGCTCCAGCCACAGCCCAACCACCGTCTCCGCCCTGCCCCAGCCCCAGCCCTGTCCCAGCCCAGCCACAGCCCCAGGCCAGCCCCTGCAGTGGACCCAGCCCCAGCCCAGCCCCAGCCCCAGCCCCAGGCCTGCCCCAGCCCAGCCCCAGCCCTGGACCCAGCCCCAGTCGCAGCCCCGGCTCCAGCCCAGCCCTAGCCCAGCCCCAGCCCCACACGCAGCCCCAGCCCAGCACCAGCCTCAGCCCCAGCCCTGCCCCCAGCCCAGCCCCAGCCACCGCCCAGCCCCAGCCCTGGACCCAGCCCCAGCACCAGCCTTCTACCAGTCCCCGCCCCAGTCCCAGCCCCACCCCCGGCCCCAGCCCCGGTCCCAGCCCAGCTCCAGCCACAGCCCAGCCACAGCCCCCGCCCTGCCCCAGCCCCAGCCCTGCCCCAGCCCAGCCCCAGCCCCAGGCCAGCCCCTGCAGTGGACCCAGCCCCAGCCCAGCCCAGCCCCAGCCCCAGGCCTGCCCCAGCCCAGCCCCAGCCCTGGACCCAGCCCCAGTCGCAGCCCCGGCTCCAGCCCAGCCCTAGCCCAGCCCCAGCCCCACCCTGAGCCCCAGCCCAGCTCCAGCCCCACCCCCAGCCCTGCCCCAGCCCAGCCCCAGCCCCAGCCCCAGGCCTGCCCCATCGCAGCCCCAGCCCTGGACCCAGCCCCAGTCGCAGCCCCGGCTCCAGCGCAGCCCAAGCCCAGCCCCAGCCACACCCTCAGCCCCAGCCCAGCTCCAGCCCCAGCCCCAGCCCTGCCCCAGCCCAGCCCCTGCCCTGGACCCAGCCCCAGCCCCACCCCAGCCTCATCCCCAGCCTAGGCCCAGCCCTGCCCCAGCCCCAGCCCCAGCCCCATCCGTTCCCCCAGCCCAGCCCAGCCTCAGCCCCAGCCTGGACCCCAGCCCAGCCCCAGCCACCGCCCAGCCCCAGCCCTGGACCCAGCCCCAGCCCAGCCCCTGCCCTGGACCCAGCCCCAGCCCCATCCCAGCCTCATCCCCAGCCCAGGCCCAGCCCTGCCCCAGCCCAAGCCCCAGCCCCAGCCCCAGCCCCATCCGTTCCCCCAGCCCAGCCCCGCCCCAGCCCCAGCCCTGCCCCAGCCCAGCCCCAGCCCCAGGCCAGCCCCTGCAGTGGACCCTGCCCCAGCCCCAGCCCCAGCCCAGGCCTGCCGCAGCCCAGCCCCAGCCCTGAACCCAGCCCCAGTCGCAGCCCCGGCCCCAGCCCAGTCCTGCCCAGCCCCAGCCCGAGGGCCAACCCCAGCCCCAGCCCTGCCCAAGACTTGGTTCCAGCCCCAGCCCCACCCTCGGCCCCAGCCCAGCCCCAGCCCCAGCCCCAGCCCCAGGCCCAGCCCCTACCCCAGCCAAGCCCCAGCCCCAGTCCAGCCCCTGCCCTGGACCCAGTCCCAGCCACCACCGAATCCCAGCCCGGCCCCAGCCCCAGCCCCAGCCCCAGCCCCAGCCCCAGCCTGGACCCAGCCCCAGCCCCAGCCCAGCCCCAGCCCTGCCCAAGCCTTGGTTCCAGCCCCAGCCCCAGCCCTGCGCCAACCCAGCCCCAGCCCAAGGCCCAGCCTCAAGCCTAGTCCAGCCCCAGCCCTGTCCCAATCCCCGCCCCAGCCTCATCCCCAGCCCCAGCCCAGCCCCTGCCGTGGACCCAGCCCCAGCCCCACCCCAGCCTCATCCCCATCCCTGCCCCCAGCCCAGCCTCAGCCCCAGCCCTGACCCCAGCCCAGCCCCAGCCACCGCCCAGCCCCAGCCCTGGACACAGCCCCAGCACCAGCCTTCTACCAGTCCCCGCCCCAGTCCCAGCCCCACCCCCGGCCCCAGCCCCAGCCCCAGCCCAGCTCCAGCCACAGCCCAACCACAGTCCCCGCACTGCCCCAGCCCCAGCCCTGCCCCAGCCCAGCCCCAGCCCCAGGCCAGCCCCTGCAGTGGACCCAGCCCCAGCCCAGCCCCAGCCCCAGCCCCAGGCCTGCCCCAGCCCAGCCCCAGCCCTGGACCCAGCCCCAGTCGCAGCCCCGGACCCAGCCCAGCCCTAGCCCAATCCCCAGCCCCACCCTCAGCCCCAGCCCAGCTCCAGCCCCAGCCCCAGCCCTGCCCCAGACCTGCCCCAGCCCCAGCCTCGGCTCCAGCCCAGCCCCAGCCGCAGTCCTAGTCCCAGCCCTGCCCCAGCCCTACCCCAGCCCTGCCCCAACCACAGCCCAGCCCCAGCCCTAGCCCTGCCCCTGTCCCCACCCAGCCCCAACCCTGCACCCAGCCGCTGCCCTGCCCCAGCTCTACCCCAGCCCTAGCCCAGCCCAGTCCCGGCTCCAGCCCTAACCCAGCCCTGCCCCAGCCTTGGGCCCAGCCCTCTACCAGGCCCAGCCCATAGCCCAGCCTAGCCTCAGCCCAGCCCAGCCCCAGCCCCAACCCTGCCCCAGCCCAGCCCCAAACACAGCCCAGCCCCAGCACTGGCACCAGCCCAGCCCCAGCCCCGTCCCTGCCCTGGACCCAGCCCCAGCCCCAGCCCGAGCCACAGCCCTGCCCTCAGCCCAGCCCCAGGCCAGCCCCTGCAGTGGACCCAGCCCCAGCCCAGCCCAGCCCCAGCCCCAGGCCTGCCCCAGCCCAGCCCCAGCCCTGGACCCAGCCCCAGTCGCAGCCCCGGCCTCATCCCCAGCCCAGGCCCAGCCCTGCCCCAGCCCAAGCCCCAGCCCCAGCCCCATCCCCATCCGTTCCCCCAGCCCAGCCCCGCCCCATCCCCATCCCTGCCCCCAGCCCAGCCTCAGCCCCAGCCCTGACCCCAGCCCAGCCCCAGCCACCGCCCAGCCCCAGCCCTGGACCCAGCCCCAGCACCAGCCTTCTACCAGTCCCCGCCCCAGTCCCAGCCCCACCCCCGGCCCCAGCCCCGGCCCCAGCCCAGCTCCAGCCACAGCCCAGCCACAGCCCCCGCCCTGCCCCAGCCCCAGCCACAGCCCCCGCCCTGCCCCAGCCCCAGCCCTGCCTCAGCCCAGCCCCAGCCCCAGGCCTGCCCCAGCCACAGCCCCAGCCCTGGACCCAGCCCCAGTCGCAGTCCCGGCTCCAGCCCAGCCCTAGCCCAGCCCTAGCCCCACCCTCAGCCCCAGCCCAGCTCCAGCCCCACCCCCAGCCCTGCCCCAGCCCAGCCCCAGCCCCAGCCCCAGGCCTGCCCCAGCCCAGCCCCAGCCCCAGCCCCAGGCCTGCCCCAGCCCAGCCCCAGCCCTGGACCCAGCCCCAGTCGCAGCCCCGGCTCCAGCCCAGCCCTAGCCCAGCCCCAGCCCCACCCTCAGCCCCAGCCCAGGTCCAGCCCCAGCCCCAGCCCTGCCCCAGCCTAGCCCCAGCCCCAGCCCAGCCCCTGCCCTGGACACAGCCCCAGCCCCACCCCAGCCTCATCCCCAGCCTAGGCCCAGCCCTGCCCCAGCCCCAGCCCCAGCCCCATCCGTTCCCCCAGCCCAGCCCAGCCTCAACCCCAGCCCTGACCCCAGCCCAGCCCCAGCCACTGCCCAGCCCCAGCCCTGGACCCAGCCCCAGCACCAGCCTTCTACCAGTCCCCGCCCCAGTCCCAGCCCCACCCCCGGCCCTGCCCCAGCCCAGCCCCAGCCCCAGCCCCAGCCCCAGGCAGGACCCAGCCCCAGCCCCAACCCAGCCCCAGCCCCACCCTCAGCCCCAGCCCAGCTCCAGCCCCACCCCCAGCCCTGCCCCAGCCCAGCCCCAGCCCCAGCCCCAGCCCCAGCCCCAGCCCAGCCCCAGCCCTGGACCCAGCCCCAGTCGCAGCCCCGGCTCCAGCCCAGCCCTAGCCCAGCCCCAGCCCCACCCTCAGCCCCAGCCCAGCTCCAGCCCCAGCCCCAGCCCTGCCCCAGCCTAGCCCCAGCCCCAGCCCAGCCCCTGCCCTGGACACAGCCCCAGCCCCACCCCAGCCTCATCCCCAGCCTAGGCCCAGCCCTGCCCCAGCCCCAGCCCCAGCCCCATCTGTTCCCCCAGCCCAGCCCAGCCTCAACCCCAGCCCTGACCCCAGCCCAGCCCCAGCCACCGCCCAGCCCCAGCCCAGCCCCAGCCCTGCCCAAGCCTTGGTTCCAGCCCCAGCCCCAGCCCTGCGCCAACCCAGCCCCAGCAAAAGGCCCAGCCTCAAGCCAAGTCCTGCCCCAGCCCTGTCCCAATCCCCAGCCTAGCCCCAGCCCCAGCCCAGCCCCTGCCCTGGACCCAGCCCCAGCCCCACCCCAGCCTCATCCCCAGCCCAGGCCCAGCCCTGCCCCAGCCCAAGCCCCAGCCCCAGCCCCAGCCCCATCCCCATCCGTTCCCCCAGCCCAGCCCCGCCCCATCCCCATCCCTGCCCCCAGCCCAGCCTCAGCCCCAGCCCTGCCCTAGCCCAGCCCCAGCCACCGCCCAGCCCCAGCCCTGGACCCAGCCGCAGGCCTGCCCCAGCCCAGCCCCAGCCCTGGACCCAGCCCCAGTCGCAGCCCCGGCTCCTGCCCAGTCGTAGCCCAGCCCCAGCCCCACCCTCAGCCCCAGCCCAGCTCCAGCCCCACCCCCAGCCCTGGCCCCAGCCCCAGTCCAGCCCCTGCCCTGGACCCAGTCCCAGCCACCGCCGAATCCCAGCCCTGCCCCCAGCCCCAGCCCCAGCCCCAGCCCCAGCCTGGACCCAGCCCCAGCCCCAGCCCAGCCCCAGCCCTGCCCAAGCCTTGGTTCCAGCCCCAGCCCCAGCCCTGCGCCAGCCCAGCCCCAGCCCAAGGCCCAGCCTCAAGCCTAGTCCTGCCCCAGCCCTGTCCCAATCCCTGCCCCAGCCTAGCCCCAGCCCCTGCCCAGCCCCTGCCCTGGACCCAGCCCCAGCCCCACCCCAGCCTCATCCCCAGCCTAGGCCCAGCCCTGCCCCAGCCCCAGCCCCAGCCCCATCCGTTCCCCCAGCCCAGCCCAGCCTCAGCCTCAGCCCTGACCCCAGCCCAGCCCCAGCCACCGCCCAGCCCCAGCCCTGGACCCAGCCCCAGCACCAGCCTTCTACCAATCCCCGCCCCAGTCCCAGCCCCACCCCCGGCCCTAGCCCCGGCCCCAGCCCAGCTCCAGCCACAGCCCAGCCATAGCCCCCACCCTGCCCCAGCCCCAGCCCTGCCCCAGCCCAGCCCCAGCCCCAGGCCAGCCCCTGCAGTGGACCCAGCCCCAGCCCAGCCCCAGCCCCAGCCCCAGGCCTGCCCCAGCCCAGCCCCAGCCCTGGACCCAGCCCCAGTCGCAGTCCCGGCCCCAGCCCAGTCCTGCCCAGCCCCAGCCCCAGCCCCAGCCCCAGCCCTGCCCAAGACTTGGTTCCAACCCCAGCCCCACCCTCGGCCCCAGCCCAGCCCCAGACCCAGCCCCAGGCCTGGCCCCAGCCCTTACCCCAGCCAAGCCCCAGCCACAGTCCAGCCCCTGCCGTGGACCCAGTCCCAGCCACCGCCGAATCCCAGCCCTGCCCCCAGCCCCAGCCCCAGCCCCAGCCTGGACCCAGCCCCAGCCCCAGCCCAGCCCCAGCCCTGCCCAAGCCTTGGATCCAGCCCCAGCCCCAGCCCTGCGCCAACCCAGCCCCAGCCCAAGGCCCAGCCTCAAGCCTAGTCCTGCCCCAGCCCTGTCCCAATCCCCGCCCCAGCCTAGTCCCAGCCCCAGCCCAGCACCCGCCCTGGACCCACCTCCAGCCCAACCCCAGCCTCATCCCCAGCCCAGGCCCAGCCCTGCCCCAGCCCAAGCCCCAGCCCCAGCCCCATCCGTTCCCCCAGCCCAGCCCCGCCCCATCCCCATCCCTGCCCCCAGCCCAGCCTCAGCCCCAGCCCTGACCCCAGCCCAGCCCCAGCCACCGCCCAGCCCCAGCCCTGGACCCAGCCCCAGCACCAGCCTTCTACCAGTCCCCGCCCCAGTCCCAGCCCCACCCCCGGCCCCAGCCCCGGTCCCAGCCCAGCTCCAGCCACAGCCCAGCCACAGCCCCCGCCCTGCCCCAGCCCCAGCCCTGCCCCAGCCCAGCCCCAGCCCCAGGCCAGCCCCTGCAGTGGACCCAGCCCCAGCCCAGCCCAGCCCCAGCCCCAGGCCTGCCCCAGCCCAGCCCCAGCCCTGGACCCAGCCCCAGTCGCAGCCCCGGCTCCAGCCCAGCCCTAGCCCAGCCCCAGCCCCACCCTGAGCCCCAGCCCAGCTCCAGCCCCACCCCCAGCCCTGCCCCAGCCCAGCCCCAGCCCCAGCCCCAGGCCTGCCCCATCGCAGCCCCAGCCCTGGACCCAGCCCCAGTCGCAGCCCCGGCTCCAGCGCAGCCCAAGCCCAGCCCCAGCCACACCCTCAGCCCCAGCCCAGCTCCAGCCCCAGCCCCAGCCCTGCCCCAGCCCAGCCCCTGCCCTGGACCCAGCCCCAGCCCCACCCCAGCCTCATCCCCAGCCTAGGCCCAGCCCTGCCCCAGCCCCAGCCCCAGCCCCATCCGTTCCCCCAGCCCAGCCCAGCCTCAGCCCCAGCCTGGACCCCAGCCCAGCCCCAGCCACCGCCCAGCCCCAGCCCTGGACCCAGCCCCAGCCCAGCCCCTGCCCTGGACCCAGCCCCAGCCCAATCCCAGCCTCATCCCCAGCCCAGGCCCAGCCCTGCCCCAGCCCAAGCCCCAGCCCCAGCCCCAGCCCCAGCCCCAGCCCCATCCGTTCCCCCAGCCCAGCCCCGCCCCAGCCCCAGCCCTGCCCCAGCCCAGCCCCAGCCCCAGGCCAGCCCCTGCAGTGGACCCTGCCCCAGCCCAGCCCCAGCCCCAGGCCTGCCGCAGCCCAGCCCCAGCCCTGAACCCAGCCCCAGTCGCAGCCCCGGCCCCAGCCCAGTCCTGCCCAGCCCCAGCCCGAGGGCCAACCCCAGCCCCAGCCCTGCCCAAGACTTGGTTCCAGCCCCAGCCCCACCCTCGGCCCCAGCCCAGCCCCAGCCCCAGCCCCAGCCCCAGGCCCAGCCCCTACCCCAGCCAAGCCCCAGCCCCAGTCCAGCCCCTGCCCTGGACCCAGTCCCAGCCACCACCGAATCCCAGCCCGGCCCCAGCCCCAGCCCCAGCCCCAGCCCCAGCCCCAGCCCCAGCCTGGACCCAGCCCCAGCCCCAGCCCAGCCCCAGCCCTGCCCAAGCCTTGGTTCCAGCCCCAGCCCCAGCCCTGCGCCAACCCAGCCCCAGCCCAAGGCCCAGCCTCAAGCCTAGTCCAGCCCCAGCCCTGTCCCAATCCCCGCCCCAGCCTCATCCCCAGCCCCAGCCCAGCCCCTGCCGTGGACCCAGCCCCAGCCCCACCCCAGCCTCATCCCCATCCCTGCCCCCAGCCCAGCCTCAGCCCCAGCCCTGACCCCAGCCCAGCCCCAGCCACCGCCCAGCCCCAGCCCTGGACACAGCCCCAGCACCAGCCTTCTACCAGTCCCCGCCCCAGTCCCAGCCCCACCCCCGGCCCCAGCCCCAGCCCCAGCCCAGCTCCAGCCACAGCCCAACCACAGTCCCCGCACTGCCCCAGCCCCAGCCCTGCCCCAGCCCAGCCCCAGCCCCAGGCCAGCCCCTGCAGTGGACCCAGCCCCAGCCCAGCCCCAGCCCCAGCCCCAGGCCTGCCCCAGCCCAGCCCCAGCCCTGGACCCAGCCCCAGTCGCAGCCCCGGACCCAGCCCAGCCCTAGCCCAATCCCCAGCCCCACCCTCAGCCCCAGCCCAGCTCCAGCCCCAGCCCCAGCCCTGCCCCAGACCTGCCCCAGCCCCAGCCTCGGCTCCAGCCCAGCCCCAGCCGCAGTCCTAGTCCCAGCCCTGCCCCAGCCCTACCCCAGCCCTGCCCCAACCACAGCCCAGCCCCAGCCCTAGCCCTGCCCCTGTCCCCACCCAGCCCCAACCCTGCACCCAGCCGCTGCCCTGCCCCAGCTCTACCCCAGCCCTAGCCCAGCCCAGTCCCGGCTCCAGCCCTAACCCAGCCCTGCCCCAGCCTTGGGCCCAGCCCTCTACCAGGCCCAGCCCATAGCCCAGCCTAGCCTCAGCCCAGCCCAGCCCCAGCCCCAACCCTGCCCCAGCCCAGCCCCAAACACAGCCCAGCCCCAGCACTGGCACCAGCCCAGCCCCAGCCCCGTCCCTGCCCTGGACCCAGCCCCAGCCCCAGCCCGAGCCACAGCCCTGCCCTCAGCCCAGCCCCAGGCCAGCCCCTGCAGTGGACCCAGCCCCAGCCCAGCCCAGCCCCAGCCCCAGGCCTGCCCCAGCCCAGCCCCAGCCCTGGACCCAGCCCCAGTCGCAGCCCCGGCTCCAGCCCAGCCCTAGCCCAGCCCCAGCCCCACCCTCAGCCCCAGCCCAGCTCCAGCCCCACCCCCAGCCCTGCCCCAGCCCAGCCCCAGCCCCAGCCCCAGGCCTGCCCCATCGCAGCCCCAGCCCTGGACCCAGCCCCAGTCGCAGCCCCGGCTCCAGCGCAGCCCAAGCCCAGCCCCAGCCACACCCTCAGCCCCAGGCCAGCTCCAGCCCCAGCCCCAGCCCTGCCCCAGCCCAGCCCCTGCCCTGGACCCAGCCCCAGCCCCACCCCAGCCTCATCCCCAGCCTAGGCCCAGCCCTGCCCCAGCCCCAGCCCCAGCCCCATCCGTTCCCCCAGCCCAGCCCAGCCTCAGCCCCAGCCCGGACCCCAGCCCAGCCCCAGCCACCGCCCAGCCCCAGCCCTGGACCCAGCCCCAGCCCAGCCCCTGCCCTGGACCCAGCCCCAGCCCAATCCCAGCCTCATCCCCAGCCCAGGCCCAGCCCTGCCCCAGCCCAAGCCCCAGCCCCAGCCCCAGCCCCATCCGTTCCCCCAGCCCAGCCCCGCCCCAGCCCCAGCCCTGCCCCAGCCCAGCCCCAGCCCCAGGCCAGCCCCTGCAGTGGACCCTGCCCCAGCCCAGCCCCAGCCCCAGCCCCAGGCCTGCCGCAGCCCAGCCCCAGCCCTGAACCCAGCCCCAGTCGCAGCCCCGGCCCCAGCCCAGTCCTGCCCAGCCCCAGCCCGAGCCCCAACCCCAGCCCCAGCCCTGCCCAAGAATTGGTTCCAGCCCCAGCCCCACCCTCGGCCCCAGCCCAGCCCCAGCCCCAGCCCCAGGCCCAGCCCCTACCCCAGCCAAGCCCCAGCCCCAGTCCAGCCCCTGCCCTGGACCCAGTCCCAGCCACCACCGAATCCCAGCCCGGCCCCAGCCCCAGCCCCAGCCCCAGCCCCAGCCCCAGCCCCAGCCTGGACCCAGCCCCAGCCCCAGCCCAGCCCCAGCCCTGCCCAAGCCTTGGTTCCAGCCCCAGCCCCAGCCCTGTCCCAATCCCCGCCCCAGCCTCATCCCCAGCCCCAGCCCAGCCCCTGCCGTGGACCCAGCCCCAGCCCCACCCCAGCCTCATCCCCATCCCTGCCCCCAGCCCAGCCTCAGCCCCAGCCCTGACCCCAGCCCAGCCCCAGCCACCGCCCAGCCCCAGCCCTGGACACAGCCCCAGCACCAGCCTTCTACCAGTCCCCGCCCCAGTCCCAGCCCCACCCCCGGCCCCAGCCCCAGCCCCAGCCCAGCTCCAGCCACAGCCCAACCACAGTCCCCGCCCTGCCCCAGCCCCAGCCCTGCCCCAGCCCAGCCCCAGCCCCAGGCCAGCCCCTGCAGTGGACCCAGCCCCAGCCCAGCCCCAGCCCCAGCCCCAGGCCTGCCCCAGCCCAGCCCCAGCCATGGACCCAGCCCCAGTCGCAGCCCCGGCTCCAGCCCAGCCGTAGCCCAATCCCCAGCCCCACCCTCAGCCCCAGCCCAGCTCCAGCCCCAGCCCCAGCCCTGCCCCAGACCTGCCCCAGCCCCAGCCTCGGCTCCAGCCCAGCCCCAGCCGCAGTCCTAGTCCCAGCCCTGCCCCAGCCCTACCCCAGCCCTGCCCCAACCACAGCCCAGCCCCAGCCCTAGCCCTGCCCCTGTCCCCACCCAGCCCCAACCCTGCACCCAGCCGCTGCCCTGCCCCAGCTCTACCCCAGCCCTAGCCCAGCCCAGTCCCGGCTCCAGCCCTAACCCAGCCCTGCCCCAGCCTTGGGCCCAGCCCTCTACCAGGCCCAGCCCATAGCCCAGCCTAGCCTCAGCCCAGCCCAGCCCCAGCCCCAACCCTGCCCCAGCCCAGCCCCAAACACAGCCCAGCCCCAGCACTGGCACCAGCCCAGCCCCAGCCCCGTCCCTGCCCTGGACCCAGCCCCAGCCCCAGCCCGAGCCCCACCCCTGCCCCAGACCTGCCCCAGCCCCAGCCTCGGCTCCAGACCAGCCCCAGCCCCAGTCCTAGTCCCAGCCCTGCCCCAGCCCTACCCCAGCCCAGCCCCAGCCCTAGCCCTGCCCCTGTCCCCACCCAGCCCCAACCACAGCCCAGCCCCAGCCCTGGACGCAGCCCCAGCCCCAGCCCCAGCCCCGGTCCCCGCCCTGGCCCCAGCCCTGCCCCAGCCCCATCCCTGCCCTCAGCCCAGCCCCAGCCCTGGACCCAGCCCCAGCCCCATCCCTGCCCTCAGCACAGCCCCAGCCCTGGACCCAGCCCCAGCCCTGGACCCTGCCCTCAGCCCAGCCCCAGCCCTGGACCCAGCCCCAGCCCCAGCCCGAGCCCCAGCCCTGCCCCAGACCTGCCCCAGCCCCAGCCTCAGTTCCAGCCCAGCCCCAGCCCCAGTCCTGCCCCATCCCAGCCCCCAGCCCCAGCCCAGCCCCAGCCCAGCCCCAGCACCAGCCCCAACACTGCCCTGCCCAGCCCCAACCAGAGCCCAGCCCCAGCCCAGCCCCAGCCACAGCCCAACCCCAGCACTGGACCCAGCCCCAGCCCCATCCCGGGTCCCAGCCCCGGCCCCAGCCCAGACCCAGCCCCATCCCTGCCCCCAGCCCAGCCCCAGCTCCAGCCTAGCCCCAGCCCTGCCCCACCCCCGGCCCCACCCCCGGCCCCAGCCCTGCCCCAGGCATGCCCCAGCCTCGGGCCCAGCCCTGCCCCAGGCCCAGCCCAGACCCCAGCCTAGCCCCACCCTCGGCCTCAGCCCAGCACCAGCCGCAGCCGCAGCCAAGCCCCAGGCCTGGACCCAGCCCCAGCCCCAGCCCCAGCCCCACCCCTAGACCCAGCCCAGCCCCAGCTGCAGCCCTGCCCCAGCCCAGACCCAACCCAAGCCCCAGCTCTGTCCCCAACCCCAGCCACAGCCCAGCCCCAGCCCTGGACCCTGTCCCAGCCCCAGCCCTGTCCCATTCCCCGCCCCAGCCCCAGCTGCAGCGCAGCCCAAGCCCCAGCCCCAGTCCTGCCCCAGCCCTGCCGTAGTCCCAGACTCGGCTCCTGCCCAACCCCAGCCCCAGCCCTGCCCCAGTCACCGCCCCAGACCTGCCCCAGTCACCGCCCCAGACCTGTCCTGGACCCAGCCCAGCGTCAGCCCTGCCCCAGCCCCAGCCCCATCCCCAGCCTCAGCCCCATCCCTGCCCCCAGGCCAGCCCAGCTCCATCCTCATCCCTGCCCCCAGCCCAGCCCAGCCGCATCCCCGTGCCTGCCCCCAGCCCAGCCCCAGACAAGCCCCAGACCAGCCCCAGCCCTACCCCAGCCCAGCTCGGGTCCCTGCCCAGCCCCAGCCCCAGCCCCAGCTCCTGCCCCAGCCCGGCCCCAGCTCTACCCCAGCCCTAGCCCAGCCCAGTCCCGGCTCCAGCCCTAACCCAGCCCTGCCCCAGCCTTGGGCCCAGCGCTCTACCAGGCCCAGCCCATAGCCCAGCCTAGCCTCAGCCCAGCCCAGCCCCAGCCCCAACCCTGCCCCAGCAAAGCCCCAACCACAGCCCAGCCCCAGCCCTGGACCCAGCCCCAGTCCTGCCCCATCCCAGCCCCCATCCCCAGCCCAGCCCCAGCCCCAGCCCTGCCCCAGCCCAGCCCCAGCCCTGGACCCAGCCCCAGCCCCAGCCCAGCCCCAGACCCATCCCTGCCCCCAGCCCAGCCCCAGCTCCAGCCTAGCCCCAGCCCTGCCCCAGCCTCGGGCACAGCCCTGTCCCAGGCCCAGCCCAGACCCCAGCCTAGCCTCAGCCCAGCCCCAGCCTGGCCACAGCCCTGTCCGCAGCCCAGTCCCCTGCCCCAGCCCCAGCCTCAGCCCCAGCCCCGGTCCCAGCCCAGCCCTAGCCCAGCCCTGCCCCAGCCCCCGCCCTGCCCCAGCCCCAGCCCTAACCCAGCCCTGCCCTTAGCCCAGCCCCAGCCCCATCCGGGCCCCAGCGTCTCCACAGCCCCGGCCCCTGCCCCTGCCCCAGTCCTGCCCCATCCCAGCCCCCAGCCCCCATCCCCAGCCCTGCCCCAGCCCTGCCCTCACTCCAGCCCCAACCCAAGCCCCAGCGCAGCCCCAGCCCCAGCCTCGGACCCAGCCCAGCCCCAGCCCTTGCCCTGCCCCTGTCCCCACCCAGCCCCAACCCTGCACCCAGCCCCTGCCCTGCCCCAGCTCTACCCCAGCCCTAGCCCAGCCCTGTCCCGGCTCCAGCCCTAACCCAGCCCTGCCCCAGCCTTGGGCCCAGCCCTCTACCAGGCCCAGCCCATAGCCCAGCCTAGCCTCAGCCCAGCCCAGCCCCAGCCCCATCCCTACCCTGGACCCAGCCCCAGCCCCAGCCCGAGCCCCAGCCCTGCCCCAGACCTGCCCCAGCCCCAGCCTCGGCTCCAGCCCAGCCCCACTCCTAGTCCCAGCCCTGCCCCAGCCCTACCGCAGCCCAGCCTTGCCCCCAGCCCAGCCCCAGCCCTAGCCCTGCCCCTGTCCCCACCCAGCCCCAACCCTGCACCCAGCCCCTGCCCTGCCCCAGCTCTACCCCAGCCCTAGCCCAGCCCAGTCCCGGCTCCAGCCCTAACCCAGCCCTGCCCCAGCCTTGGGCCCAGCCCTCTACCAGCCCCAGCCCATAGCCCAGCCTAGCCTCAGCCCAGCCCAGCCCCAGCCCCAACCCTGCCCCAGCCCAGCCCCAAACACAGCCCAGCCCCAGCACTGGCACCAGCCCAGCACCAGCCCCATCCCTGCCCTGGACCCAGCCCCAGCCCCAGCCCGAGCCCCAGCCCTGCCCCAGACCTGCCCCAGCCCCAGCCTCGGCTCCAGCCCAGCCCCAGCCCCAGTCCTAGTCCCAGCCCTGCCCCAGCCCTACCCCAGCCCAGCCCTGCCCCCAGCCCAGCCCCAGCCCTAGCCCTGCCCCTGTCCCCACCCAGCCCCAACCCTGCACCCAGCCCCTGCCCTGCCCCAGCTCTACCCCAGCCCTAGCCCAGCCCAGTCCCGGCTCCAGCCCTAACCCAGCCCTGCCCCAGCCTTGGGCCCAGCCCTCTACCAGGCCCAGCCCATAGCCCAGCCTAGCCTCAGCCCAGCCCAGCCCCAGCCCCATCCCTACCCTGGACCCAGCCCCAGCCCCAGCCCGAGCCCCAGCCCTGCCCCAGACCTGCCCCAGCCCCAGCCTCGGCTCCAGCCCAGCCCCAGCCCCAGTCCTGCCCCAGCCCTGCCGTAGTCCCAGACTCGGCTCCTGCCCAACCCCAGCCCCAGCCCTGCCCCAGTCACCGCCCCAGACCTGCCCCAGTCACCGCCCCAGACCTGTCCTGGACCCAGCCCAGCGTCAGCCCTGCCCCAGCCCCAGCCCCATCCCCAGCCTCAGCCCCATCCCTGCCCCCAGGCCAGCCCAGCTCCATCCTCATCCCTGCCCCCAGCCCAGCCCAGCCGCATCCCCGTGCCTGCCCCCAGCCCAGCCCCAGACAAGCCCCAGACCAGCCCCAGCCCTACCCCAGCCCAGCTCGGGTCCCTGCCCAGCCCCAGCCCCAGCCCCAGCTCCTGCCCCAGCCCGGCCCCAGCTCTACCCCAGCCCTAGCCCAGCCCAGTCCCGGCTCCAGCCCTAACCCAGCCCTGCCCCAGCCTTGGGCCCAGCGCTCTACCAGGCCCAGCCCATAGCCCAGCCTAGCCTCAGCCCAGCCCAGCCCCAGCCCCAACCCTGCCCCAGCAAAGCCCCAACCACAGCCCAGCCCCAGCCCTGGACCCAGCCCCAGTCCTGCCCCATCCCAGCCCCCATCCCCAGCCCAGCCCCAGCCCCAGCCCTGCCCCAGCCCAGCCCCAGCCCTGGACCCAGCCCCAGCCCCAGCCCAGACCCAGACCCATCCCTGCCCCCAGCCCAGCCCCAGCTCCAGCCTAGCCCCAGCCCTGCCCCAGCCTCGGGCACAGCCCTGTCCCAGGCCCAGCCCAGACCCCAGCCTAGCCTCAGCCCAGCCCCAGCCTGGCCACAGCCCTGTCCGCAGCCCAGTCCCCTGCCCCAGCCCCAGCCTCAGCCCCAGCCCCGGTCCCAGCCCAGCCCTAGCCCAGCCCTGCCCCAGCCCCCGCCCTGCCCCAGCCCCAGCCCTAACCCAGCCCTGCCCTTAGCCCAGCCCCAGCCCCATCCGGGCCCCAGCGTCTCCACAGCCCCGGCCCCTGCCCCTGCCCCAGTCCTGCCCCATCCCAGCCCCCAGCCCCCATCCCCAGCCCTGCCCCAGCCCTGCCCTCACTCCAGCCCCAACCCAAGCCCCAGCGCAGCCCCAGCCCCAGCCTCGGACCCAGCCCAGCCCCAGCCCTTGCCCTGCCCCTGTCCCCACCCAGCCCCAACCACAGCCCTGCCCCAGCCTTGGGCCCAGCCCTCTACCAGGCCCAGCCCATAGCCCAGCCTAGCCTCAGCCCAGCCCAGCCCCAGCCCCATCCCTACCCTGGACCCAGCCCCAGCCCCAGCCCGAGCCCCAGCCCTGCCCCAGACCTGCCCCAGCCCCAGCCTCGGCTCCAGCCCAGCCCCAGCCCCAGTCCTAGTCCCAGCCCTGCCCCAGCCCTACCCCAGCCGAGCCCTGCCCCCAGCCCAGCCCCAGTCCTAGCCCTGCCCCTGTCCCCACCCAGCCCCAACCACAGCCCAGCCCCAGCCCTGGACGGAGCCCCAGCCCCAGCCCCGGTCCCAGCCCTGGCCCCAGCCCAGCCCCAGCCCCATCCCTGCCCTCAGCCCAGCCCCAGCCCCGGACCCAGCCCCAGCCCCATCCCTGCCCTCAGCACAGCCCCAGCCCTGGACCCAGCCCCAGCCCTGGACCCTGCCCTCAGCCCAGCCCCAGCCCTGGACCCAGCCCCAGCCCCAGCCCGAGCCCCAGCCCTGCCCCAGACCTGCCCCAGCCCCAGCCTCAGTTCCAGCCCAGCCCCAGCCCCAGTCCTGCCCCATCCCAGCCCCCAGCCCCAGCCCAGCCCCAGCCCAGCCCCAGCACCAGCCCCAACACTGCCCTGCCCAGCCCCAACCAGAGCCCAGCCCCAGCCCTGGACCCAGCCCCAGCCCCAGCCCAGCCCCAGCCCAGCCCCAGCCACAGCCCAACCCCAGCACTGGACCCAGCCCCAGCCCCATCCCGGGTCCCAGCCCCGGCCCCAGCCCAGACCCAGCCCCATCCCTGCCCCCAGCCCAGCCCCAGCTCCAGCCTAGCCCCAGCTCTGCCCCACCCCTGGCCCCTCCCCCGGCCCCAGCCCTGCCCCAGCCATGCCCCAGCCTCGGGCCCAGCCCTGCCCCAGGCCCAGCCCAGACCCCAGCCTAGCCCCACCCTCGGCCTCAGCCCAGCACCAGCCCCAGCCGCAGCCAAGCCCCAGGCCTGGACCCAGCCCCAGCCCCAGCCCCAGCCCTGGACCCAGCCCAGCCCCAGCTGCAGCCCTGCCCCAGCCCAGCCCCAACCCAAGCCCCTGCTCTGTCCCCAACCCCAGCCACAGCCCAGCCCCAGCCCTGGACCCTGTCCCAGCCCCAGCCCTGTCCCATTCCCTGCCCCAGCCCCAGCTGCAGCGCAGCCCAAGCCCCAGCCCCAGTCCTGCCCCAGCCCTGCCCTAGTCCCAGACTCGGCTCCTGCCCAAACCCAGCCCCAGCCCTGCCCCAGTCACCGCCCCAGACCTGCCCCAGTCACCGCCCCAGACCTGTCCTGGACCCAGCCCAGCGTCAGCCCTGCCCCAGCCCCAGCCCCATCCCCAGCCTCAGCCCCATCCCTGCCCCCAGGCCAGCCCAGCTCCATCCTCATCCCTGCCCCCAGCCCAGCCCAGCCGCATCCCCATGCCTGCCCCCAGCCCAGCCCCAGACAAGCCCCAGACCAGCCCCAGCCCTACCCCAGCCCAGCTCGGGTCCCTGCCCAGCCCCAGCCCCAGCCCCAGCTCCTGCCCCAGCCCAGCCCCAGCCCCAGCCCTGCCCCTGTCCCCACCCAGCTCTACCCCAGCCCTAGCCCAGCCCAGTCCCGGCTCCAGCCCTAACCCAGCCCTGCCCCAGCCTTGGGCCCAGCGCTCTACCAGGCCCAGCCCATAGCCCAGCCTAGCCTCAGCCCAGCCCAGCCCCAGCCCCAACCCTGCCCCAGCAAAGCCCCAACCACAGCCCAGCCCCAGCCCTGGACCCAGCCCCAGTCCTGCCCCATCCCAGCCCCCATCCCCAGCCCAGCCCCAGCCCCAGCCCTGCCCCAGCCCAGCCCCAGCCCTGGACCCAGCCCCAGCCCCAGCCCAGCCCCAGACCCATCCCTGCCCCCAGCCCAGCCCCAGCTCCAGCCTAGCCCCAGCCCTGCCCCAGCCTCGGGCACAGCCCTGTCCCAGGCCCAGCCCAGACCCCAGCCTAGCCTCAGCCCAGCCCCAGCCTGGCCACAGCCCTGTCCGCAGCCCAGTCCCCTGCCCCAGCCCCAGCCTCAGCCCCAGCCCCGGTCCCAGCCCAGCCCTAGCCCAGCCCTGCCCCAGCCCCCGCCCTGCCCCAGCCCCAGCCCTAACCCAGCCCTGCCCTTAGCCCAGCCCCAGCCCCATCCGGGCCCCAGCGTCTCCACAGCCCCGGCCCCTGCCCCTGCCCCAGTCCTGCCCCATCCCAGCCCCCAGCCCCCATCCCCAGCCCTGCCCCAGCCCTGCCCTCACTCCAGCCCCAACCCAAGCCCCAGCGCAGCCCCAGCCCCAGCCTCGGACCCAGCCCAGCCCCAGCCCTTGCCCTGCCCCTGTCCCCACCCAGCCCCAACCCTGCACCCAGCCCCTGCCCTGCCCCAGCTCTACCCCAGCCCTAGCCCAGCCCAGCCCCAGCCCCATCCCTACCCTGGACCCAGCCCCAGCCCCAGCCCGAGCCCCAGCCCTGCCCCAGACCTGCCCCAGCCCCAGCCTCGGCTCCAGCCCAGCCCCAGCCCCAGTCCTAGTCCCAGCCCTGCCCCAGCCCTACCCCAGCCGAGCCCTGCCCCCAGCCCAGCCCCAGCCCTAGCCCTGCCCCTGTCCCCACCCAGCCCCAACCACAGCCCAGCCCCAGCCCTGGACGGAGCCCCAGCCCCAGCCCCGGTCCCAGCAAAGCCCCAACCACAGCCCAGCCCCAGCCCTGGACCCAGCCCCAGTCCTGCCCCATCCCAGCCCCCATCCCCAGCCCAGCCCCAGCCCCAGCCCTGCCCCAGCCCAGCCCCAGCCCTGGACCCAGCCCCAGCCCCAGCCCAGCCCCAGACCCATCCCTGCCCCCAGCCCAGCCCCAGCTCCAGCCTAGCCCCAGCCCTGCCCCAACCCCGGCCCCACCCCCGGCCCCAGCCCTACCCCAGGGCTGCCCCACCCTCGGCCCCAGCCCAGCGCCAGCCCCAGCCACAGCCAAGGCCCTGGCCTGGACCCAGCCCCAGCCCCAGCCCCAGCCCTGCCCCAGCCCTATCCCCAGCCCAAGCCCCGGTCCCAGCCTCGGCTCCAGCCCAGCCCCAGCCCCAGCCCTAGTCCCAGCCCTGCCCCAGCCCTAACCCAGCCCTGCCCCAGCCTCGGGCACAGCCCTGTCCCAGGCCCAGCCCAGACCCCAGCCTAGCCTCAGCCCAGCCCCAGCCTGGCCACAGCCCTGGACCCAGCCCATGCCCCTGCCCCAGCCCCAGCCTCAGCCCCAGCCCCGGTCCCAGCCCAGCCCTAGCCCAGCCCTGCCCCAGCCCCCGCCCTGCCCCAGCCCCAGCCCTAACCCAGCCCTGCCCTTAGCCCAGCCCCAGCCCCATCCGGGCCCCAGCGTCTCCACAGCCCCGGCCCCTGCCCCTGCCCCAGTCCTGCCCCATCCCAGCCCCCAGGCCCCAGCCCCAGCCCTGCCCCAGCCCTGCCCTCACTCCAGCCCCAACCCAAGCCCCAGCCCAGCCCCAGCCCCAGCCCTAGCCCTGCCCCTGTCCCCACCCAGCCCCAACCCTGCACCCAGCCCCTGCCCTGCCCCAGCTCTACCCCAGCCCTAGCCCAGCCCAGTCCCGGCTCCAGCCCTAACCCAGCCCTGCCCCAGCCTTGGGCCCAGCCCTCTACCAGCCCCAGCCCATAGCCCAGCCTAGCCTCAGCCCAGCCCAGCCCCAGCCCCATCCCTACCCTGGACCCAGCCCCAGCCCCAGCCCGAGCCCCAGCCCTGCCCCAGACCTGCCCCAGCCCCAGCCTCGGCTCCAGCCCAGCCCCAGCCCCAGTCCTAGTCCCAGCCCTGCCCCAGCCCTACCGCAGCCCAGCCTTGACCCCAGCCCAGCCCCAGCCCTAGCCCTGCCCCTGTCCCCACCCAGCCCCAACCCTGCACCCAGCCCCTGCCCTGCCCCAGCTCTACCCCAGCCCTAGCCCAGCCCAGTCCCGGCTCCAGCCCTAACCCAGCCCTGCCCCAGCCTTGGGCCCAGCCCTCTACCAGGCCCAGCCCATAGCCCAGCCTAGCCTCAGCCCAGCCCAGCCCCAGCCCCAACCCTGCCCCAGCCCAGCCCCAAACAGAGCCCAGCCCCAGCCCTGGACCCAGCCCAGCCCCAGCCCCATCCCTGCCCTGGACCCAGCCCCAGCCCCAGCCCGAGCCCCAGCCCTGCCCCAGACCTGCCCCAGCCCCAGCCTCGGCTCCAGCCCAGCCCCAGCCCCAGTCCTAGTCCCAGCCCTGCCCCAGCCCTACCCCAGCCCAGCCCCAACCACAGCCCAGCCCCAGCCCTAGCCCTGCCCCTGTCCCCCCCAGGCCCAACCCTGCACCCAGCCCCTGCCCTGCCCCTGCTCTAACCCAGCCCTAGCCCAGCCCAGTCCCGGCTCCAGCCCTAACCCAGCCCTGCCCCAGCCTTGGGCCCAGCCCTCTACCAGGCCCAGCCCATAGCCCAGCCTAGCCTCAGCCCAGCCCAGCCCCAGCCCCATCCCTACCCTGGACCCAGCCCCAGCCCCAGCCCGAGCCCAAGCCCTGCCCCAGACCTGCCCCAGCCCCAGCCTCGGCTCCAGCCCAGCCCCAGCCCCAGTCCTAGTCCCAGCCCTGCCCCAGCCCTACCCCAGCCCAGCCTTGCCCCCAGCCCAGCCCCAGCCCTAGCCCTGCCCCTGTCCCCACCCAGCCCCAACCCTGCACCCAGCCCCTGCCCTACCCGAGCTCTACCCTACTGCAAGAAGGGGGGCCGCTCTAACGACCAATTTGATCAGCGGATTCCACTTTATTGAGCATCAGACACATCTTATATACAGTTTGCTATAATTATGCCCACTTGGCAACATACTATTGGTTGCTCTCTAACAGGTTACATCATTGTTTTCACAACTCTGTGGAATTCTTCTATCCGGCCTAATTGCTCTCTTTCTCAGATCTCGCCTCCTCCTTATCTTGCTTGCCTCCCATCTCAGGGGCAGCTGGACTTCAGCATACCAAGCAATCAGCACTTTCTCACATCTCCTCTCTGCCAGTATATTATCAACAGAGAATTCTTCAAGGCCTGAATTGCAGGTGTTCCTGGGACCCATGTCCCCTCTTGTCTGACAACAATTCCCCCGTTTTTCTTTTGTGCAAGTAAGGCCTTGGAAGTTATTCTTTGAACACTTTGCATAATACAATTATAAACAAGTTTAACAATAATCAAAATGAGTACAATAATACCTAAGAACCTTAAAACTTACTACTATAATTAACAAACATATTTACATTAAGTCTGGGTATCCCTATCAGACATGTCTGAAAAAGTTCAATCAATTCATTATTACCTGTTATGTTGCATCTTTATTTTCTCTAGGATGGTCAAAAATCATAATTTGTTTAATGGTAGCAAGATTTCTTTAATCTGTAAAGGTAGATCTGGCCAGGCTCTAGCTTCACAGACAGAAAACTTGCAGGCAATCAGCAAGAGCAAAAGAGCTTCATTGCTTTGCCCAATATAAAATTACCCATAATAATGTGTTTTTGGTCATCCTAGTAATACTAATCTCTTATTGGTACCAACTTCACCCAAAAAGCAACCTTACAATAGTTTTCTTCATCTTATATAGTTTCATCATCTATATAAGCAAACTTATGCTAAATAGAAGGGAGGCATATGATAGTCTTAGAATAGGTGGTCAAATCCCTTCTCCCTACATTCAGTGTGGTAAGGGTCAGAGCATCCACCTTCACACATGCTCAATTGTGCAGGCTTCTTATCTGAAGAAAACAAATTCCCAGTTCTGAATGTTTATCTTTAAGACAGCTCCTTCTCAGCCGTGATGTCTCCAATTAACCAGTGTCCTTGCAAGTCTGCAAGAGAGGTTTCTTTCTCTTTACCCTCTAAACAGGCCTCACAAGATCCTGACCCTTAATCCCAGTGCACTCTAAGTCTTACAATTTTAACACAAATCACCAGTATATTCATCACAATTCCCCCCTTTTTTTTTTTTTTTTTTTGTCACCATTGATTTGTGTTAAAATTTCCAGATATTTCAGAACCTTCTTAATTGGATCATAATTAAGTTCATCTGTTCTGATCACATTCTGATCATAATTCTCTACTTGTAACTCATTGACATGAGCAATCTTACTTAAAGGTCTTAGTATTTTGTAACAACAATTGCAGAGTATTATGCATAGCAATATTACAATTATTCCAACAATATTACAAACAAATGTTTAAGCCAATTTAGGTTTGGTAACCAGAAAGTTAACTTATCCCATATATCTTTAAATCCACAAGAAGTATCATCTAAAGAAATCTGATGTAATATCTGATTGTGGTTCACAATCGCCTGTAAATCTGTTTCCACTCGTTTATCTAGATTAACATAATTACAACAACTTACATTTATGACTACACATACACCCCCTTCCTTAACATATAAAAAATCCAAAGCTAATCTATTCTGAGTAGATATTTTCGAGAGACTATTGATTTCAATTTGCTGCGCTTTTATTGCATCTGTGCTTGCATTCATCATGATTTCAACTGTAGCAGAAAAATTTACTATTGCTTTTTCAAGTCCAAGTCTTTTCTCTCCGGTCTGATCAAGATTCCACACATGGGAACGTGGTTTTTGATTTCGATTGGACTACTTATGTACAAATAGGGTTAGGATCAAAATTAGGCTCCACCAAGTATATGTGAACTCTGCCTCCTCGGCCTGCTGGGGTGCAACCAGCAGCCGGGTGTATTTTCTTCTCGGCAGCAGTTACATTCTTCAGGAGCCCTACAGATTTTTTAACTCCTTAACCCACTTCAAAATTCCATTTGGAGTCTCTTCTCTACTTCCTTGGTTAGTTCGTTTACCATTTCCCATTGTGCTTTTGTTATTTCAATTCCTCTGCCTTCAAAATCTTATGTCTCTTACTTTTCCTTTTACTAATCCTTTTAATTATTCCTGATATTTCCCAACTAAAATTTCTCTAGTCTTTATTTCCCACTTATGCCAATCCCTTTCAATAATTTTCCATGGGGATTTAAATCCTTTTTCTCACCACAAAATAGGTTTTCTGTATTTACCAGCCCAAAGTGCCTATTTTCAAATTCATCATTCAGGACAAAATATTTTTTGATTGATGCTTTTGACCCCAGATTATCATAATAGTTATTGTGATCGATGTTCGACTTCATGGGAAATGCTGTTTCCTCTCAGTCTTGGTTCTTCTGCACATTAGTGAAGGAATAGTTGTTAAAATTAATACCTATTTACTACAAACCTTAACTTATGCTAATACCAAAAAATCCTTAAAACCTTAAAAAACTATGTTAAAATTAATCCATCAAATCAGTGTCTAAAAAGAAATAAAATTGTTACATTAACTAAAAAACACTTTCCAAAATTAAAAGCTGTTTATACATTCCTTAACTATATTACATGGAGCTCCTTTGAAATGCCTAGGCAGACAATTAAGAAGGTTCGAACCAAAAGAAAATCTTACAATTTGAACTCTTAACTAAGTGCATACACCTTACTGCAATTACTATGTACTAAGTACTTATAAATACCAAATGCTTACTTATTCATTATGCTTATTAGAAAAACTTAACAAAACTCTAAATAACAAATCTCTGAAAGACGCTACAATCAGAAATGACAAAATGAGTACTGTTGCTTTAAATCAAAACACAGTGGTGCGGCTAAAGCCGCTGCGGGGGAAAGGGGTGGGGGCTGCTGCCGTGGCAGCTGCTCCGCTGCTACTGTCGGTGCTGTCGGTATCAGTGGTGCGTCAGCCGGTACCCCCGCCTTGGTCGGAGCCGTCGGTATCCGCGGGGGCCGGCAGGGCTCGCGGGAGGAGAGCGGTGGCAGGAACGCTGTAACCGCGAGCCTCCAAGCGCTCCATTTTTTCTAAGAGGGGCCGTAAAGCAAAGTCGGCGCTGTTTGAATTCCTCGCTGCCGGTGTTATCTTCCGAGTCCGAGCCGTCGCTGGCGATGTCAGAGGAAGGTTCCCCGCTGTGTGCAAACGGCAGTGGTGACGGCTGGTAAACGCGGTGTGGTCGCCGCAAGATGTATCGGGGGCGGCCCCGGTCGATCGGCTCGACAGTTCTCAGACACATCTTTCAGCTGCAACTCAGATACACCTGGCGCTGCATCTCGTCCTGACAAAGTTGCTCTAACTGCAGCAGCCATTCGCTGTTTCAGTTCGTAGGTTTTAACACAGTTCATGCATTCTCGCCACGACTTTTGCAGCTTTATAGCAGTTTTATGACCATCTATAACCAAGTCCCACAACTTGTTCCTGTATTCTCTCCAACAAGCTTCATCAAAATAACTATCTCCGCTAGGGAAATGCCCTAAAGCGGATCTATGGGCCAAAAGTCCAGGCATTACTTTAGACGATATCTCCGCCTTACGCTTTTCGATGACACTGTATTTCGTCTGATGACTGCTTATAGGGTCGGCCTTGCCCTTTCGAGTCTGTGCGCAAAGGTACTAAGGCTGCCATAACCTGCTGACTATGCTCAAGCTGTTTTGTCATTGTCATTGACAACACCTCAGCCTGTTTTTGTAATCCCTTATCAATCACCTCCGTCAACATGGCCATCGGATTGCTTGGCAAGTCCTGAGCCCTCTGCAACAATTCGGCTACCGTCCATCTAGGATCTGCTGATGTAATAAGCTGTTGCGTCTGCTGGTTCCCATTCTGCATTAAACACTGCCTTAAAATTGCCTCTCGGATACCTTCTCCTACGCTTGCTGCTCTAAGTGCGGCAAGCAACTTATCTACAAATTCACCAAGAGGTTCCTGTCTACCTTGCTTAATTCCCATATAGTGAGGATTTGCATTTCCATCCTTCTGCTTGTCAAAAGCCATCCTCACTATCTGGGCTGATGCTTGCAAAACAGGCGGCTGTAAAAGTGCCTGTAACTCTGGTCTCTCATACTGTCCCGTTCCACACAACTGATCTACTGTTACATCAAATAGTGGATCGTTTTGCTGTCTTTGTACTCCAGCTGATTGTCTAGCTAGGTGTTCCCACTCATTCAAAAATGTCATAAATTGAGATGCTGTTAGGATCAGCTTCATAACATTATAAGAATCTCTAGGTAACATATTATAGTTCATATAAATAAAATCAATCATCTGTCTAGCTGGTTCAGATTGAATCCCAAACTGACTCGCAGTCTGTCGTAATTGAGATAACAATTTCCATGGCAATTGGGTTACATCAGCCTGAAAAACATTTTGCTCCCCAGGGACCTGTGTATACATTACTGGAAGAACTTGATGTGAAGCAGCCAGCCGGCTAAGCCCTTCCTGATCTCCTTCGGCATTTAAGTGTTCTGCAACCTTTCGCCAATACTCTGTGTGCTTTCTTGCATGATCTTTAACACCACCTCCAGGATCTATCGCCCTGTTTGTCTCCTCTCCCTCACTTACTTTCTCCTCCTGTACAATTTGCTCAGCTAAAAGAGACAGGGAAGGCTCCTCAGCAGAGTCCTGTGTTACAGATTGTAATTCGACTCTGCCACCTAACCCTTTTACACACGCAGCCTTCTCCTTTCTTAAATAATCCTGAACCTCTTCTGACAAAGGCAACCCAGCATGTGTAACACTTGCTCCATTTGGGTCCGTATAATCTAATCGTACCCTGGCTTGATAAGCTGCCATTTGCTCAGCACGATGCTGATCCAATGCTGTCATAACCATCTTCCCACCATTTTCCACACTCCTTTGCTCGTTTTTCATCATCTAAGCCATGCAGCCACAAGTCTTGTCCAGACTTTTTCCACTGCAATCTTTCAAACACCTCATTTGGGTCCTTAAAATATCCTAACTCTCCTGCATAGCTTAACAGCGGCACCAACTCCTTTGTAAAATTTAACTTACACTGTCGCTTTTCTAAAAAGCATATAAATAAATCATACGCTGCCTGCCTATCCATGACCGTATTTAAACGTTAATACCTGTGCGCACAGTCCTCGTTTAAGCAGTTTCCGGCTCTACAGCGTCTTCGGCTTCAAGGCTGTCTTCCCTTTTCTTGCAGCCTCCGGTACTGCTATCCCGGGCCGGCCGTCTTCTTGCCTCCCGGCTTACTGCGAATCTCCCAACGTCCCGAAGAACTTCTTAAACCCTAACCTTTGTCTTCATTAGGGTCCCGTGTTCGAGCGCCACTTACTGCAAGAAGGGGGCCGCTTTAACGACCAATTTGATCAGCGGATTCCACTTTATTGAGCATCAGACACATCTTATATACAGTTTGCTATAATTATGCCCACTTGGCAACATACTATTGGTTGCTCTCTAACAGGTTACATCATTGTTTTCACAACTCTGTGGAATTCTTCTATCCGGCCTAATTGCTCTCTTTCTCAGATCTCGCCTCCTCCTTATCTTGCTTGCCTCCCATCTCAGGGGCAGCTGGACTTCAGCATACCAAGCAATCAGCACTTTCTCACATCTCCTCTCTGCCAGTATATTATCAACAGAGAATTCTTCAAGGCCTGAATTGCAGGTGTTCCTGGGACCCATGTCCCCTCTTGTCTGACAACACTACCCCAGCCCTAGCCCAGCCCAGTCCCGGCTCCAGCCCTAACCCAGCCCTGCCCCAGCCTTGGGCCCAGCCCTCTACCAGCCCCAGCCCATAGCCCAGCCTAGCCTCATCCCAGCCCAGCCCCAGCCCCAACCCTGCCCCAGCCCAGCCCCAACCACAGCCCAGCCCCAGCCCTGGACCCAGCCCAGCCCCAGCCCCATCCCTACCCTGGACCCAGCCCCAGCCGCAGCCCGATACCCATTCCCAGCCTCAGCCCCATCCCTGCCCCCAGGCCAGCCCAGCTCCATCCCCATCACTGCCCCCAGGCCAGCCCAGCTCCATCCCCATCCCTGCCCCCAGCCCAGCCCCAGCCCCAGCCCAGCCCCAGCCCTGCCCTCAGCCCAGCCCCAGCCCTGGACCCAGCCCCAGCCCCAGCCCAGCCCCAGCCCAGCCCCAGCCCCAGCCCTGCCCCAGCCCAGCCCCAGCCCCAACACTGCCCCCGCCCAGCCCCAACCACAGCCCCAGCCCCAGCCCCGGTCCCAGCCCCAGCCCCAGCCCAGACCCAGCCCCATCCCTGCCCCCAGCCCAGCCCCAGCCCCAGCCCAGCCCCATCCCTGCCCTCAGCCCAGCCCCAGCCCTGGACCCAGCCCCAGCCCCAGCCCAGCCCCAGCCCAGCCCCAGCCCAGCCAAAACCACAGCCCAGCCCCAGCTCTGACCCCAGCCCAGTCCCAGCCCAGCCCCAGCCCTACCCCAGCCCAGCTCGGGTCCCAGCCCAGGCCCACCCCCAGCTCCTGCCCCAGCCCTGCCCCAGCCCCAGCCCTATCCCCAGCCCAGTCGTGCCCTAGCCCCAGCCCGTCCCCCAGCACAGCCCTGCCCCAGTCCTGACCCAGCCCCGGTCCCAGGCCTGCCCAAGCCTTGGTTCCAGCCCCTGGCCCCAGCCCTGCCCCAGCCCCATCACTTCCCAGCCCCCAGCACCAGCCTCAGCCCTGTCCCCAGCCCCAGCCCTGCCCCAGCCTTGCCCCACCCTTGCCCCAGCGCCAGCCCAGCCCCCTGCCCCGGCCCCAGCCCTGCCCCAGCCCAGCCCCAGTCACAGCCCAGAACCAGCCCTGGACGCAGCCCCAGCCCCAGCCCAGCCCCAGCCCCAGCCCTGTCCCAGCCCCAGCCCTGCCCCAGCCCAGCCCCAGTCACAGCCCGCCCCCAGCTCTGGACCCAGCCCAGCCCCAGCCCCAGCCCAGCCCCAGCCCCATCCCTGCCCCCAGCCAAGCCCCAGCTCCAGCCCCGGCCCCAGCCCGGCCCCAGCCCGCAGCCGCAGCCCCAGCCCCGGCCCCCATCTCACCGCTAGCCCAGCCCTGCCCCAGCCCAACACCAGCCCAGCCCAAGGCCCAGCCTCAAGCCTAGTCCTGCCCCAGCCCTGGCCCCAATCCAGCCCAGCCCTACCCCTACCTCAACCCTAGCCCCAGCCCTGTCCGCAGCTCCACCCAGCCCCAGCCTCCAGCCCCAGTCCTGCCCCATCCCAGCCCCCAGCCCCAGCCCAGCCCCAGCCCCAGCCCTGCCCCAGCCCAGCCCCAGCCCCAACACTGCCCCGCCCAGCCCCAACCACAGCCCCAGCCCCAGCCCCGGTCCCAGCCCCAGCCCCAGCCCAGACCCAGCCCCATCCCTGCCCCCAGCCCAGCCCCAGCCCCAGCCCAGCCCCATCCCTGCCCTCAGCCCAGCCCCAGCCCTGGACCCAGCCCCAGCCCCAGCCCAGCCCCAGCCCAGCCCCAGCCCCAGCCCAGCCCCAGCCCAGCCAAAACCACAGCCCAGCCCCAGCTCTGACCCCCAGCCCAGTCCCAGCCCAGCCCCAGCCCTACCCCAGCCCAGCTCGGGTCCCAGCCCAGGCCCACCCCCAGCTCCTGCCCCAGCCCTGCCCCAGCCCCAGCCCTATCCCCAGCCCAGTCGTGCCCTAGCCCCAGCCCGTCCCCCGACACAGCCCTGCCCCAGTCCTGCCCCAGCCCCGGTCCCAGCCTGCCCAAGCCTTGGTTCCCAGCCCCTGGCCCCAGCCCTGCCCCAGCCCCATCACTTCCCAGCCCCCGGCACCTGCCTCAGCCCCGGGCCCAGCCCCGGACCCATCTCAGCCCCCAGCTCCCAGCCCCAGCCCTGCCCCAGCCCCCCACCCTGCCCCAGCCCCAGCCTCGGCCCCAGCCCTGCCCCAGCCCAGCACCAGACCAGCCCTGAACCTAGCCTCAGCCCCAGCCCTGCCCCAGCCCAGCCCCAGCCCTGCCCCAGCCCCCACCCTGCCCCAGCCCCAGCCTCGGCCCCCAGCCCTGCCCCAGCCCAGCACCAGACCAGCCCTGAACCTAGCCTCGGCCCCAGCCCTGCCCCAGCCCAGCACCAGACCAGCCCTGAACCTAGCCTCAGCCCCAGCCCTGCCCCAGCACAGCCCCCAGCCCAGCCCTGTCCCCAGTCTCGACCCCTTCCCCAGCCCCAGTCCTGCCCAATCCCAGCCCCAGCCCCCACCCCTGGCCTCAGCCCCGGCCCCAGCCCAACCCCAGCCCCATCCCTGACCCCAGCCCTGACCCAGCCCCATCCCTGCCCCAGCCCAGCCCTACCCAGCCCTGCCCTGAACCCAGCCCCAGCCTGGCCCCAGCCCTGCCCCAGCCCCGACCTCAGCACTGTCCCCAGCCCAGCCACAGCCATGCCCCAGTCCCAGCCACAGCCCGGCCCCCAGCCACAGCCCAGCCCCAGCCCCATCCCTGCCCCCCAGCACTGTCCCCAGACCTGCCCTAACCCCGGCCCCACCCCAGCCCCAGCCCTGTCCAAGACTTGGTTCCAGCCCCAGCCCCAGCCCTACCCCAGCCCAGCCCCAGCCCAAGGCCCAGCCTCCAGCCTAGTCCTGCCCCAGCCCCAGCCCCTGCCCCAGCACAGCCCCAGCCACAGCCCAGCCCCAACCCTGGTCCCAGCCCCAGCCCAGCCCCAGCCCCAGCCTAGCCCCAGCCCTGCCCCCAGCCCAGCCCCATCCCCGGCCCCAGCCCAGCCCTAGACCATCCCTGCCCCAGCCCCGGCCCCAGCCCTGTCCCCAGCCCCAGCCACAGCCCTGCCCCAGCCCTGCCCCAGCCCCAGCCCCAGGCCCGGCCCCAGCCCTGCCCCAGCCTTGCTTCCAGCCCCGGCCCCAGGCCCAGACCAAGGCCCAGCCTCAAGCCTAGTCCTGCCCCAGCCCTGGCCCAAATCCAGCCCGCGCCCTACCCCTACCTCAACCCTAGCCCCAGCCCTGTCCGCAGCCCCAGCCCCAGCCCCAGCCCCAGCCCCCACCCTCGCCACCAGCCCAGCCCCAGCCCCAACCTTGGCCCCAGCCCAGTCCCAGTTCCAGCCCTTCCCCAGCCCTACCCCTGCCCCGGCCCCAGCCCCTGATCCAGCCCTAGCCCTGCCCCAGTCCCCGCCCTGCCCCAGGCCCAGCCCCAGCCCCAGCCCTGCCCCAGCCCAGCCACAGCCACAGCCCAGCCCCAGCCCTGCCCCAGGCCTGCCCAAGCGTTGGTTCCAACCGCCGGCCCAAGCCCTGCCCCAGCCCCAGCCCTGCCCCAGCCCCATCACTTCCCAGCCCCCAGCACCAGCCTCAGCCCTGTCCCCAGCCCCAGCCCTGCCCCAGCCTTGCCCCAGCCTTGCCCCAGCGCCAGCCCAGCCCCCTGCCCCAGCCCCAGCCCTGCCCCAGCCCAGCCCCAGTCACAGCCCAGAACCAGCCCTGGACACAGCCCCAGCCCCAGCCCAGCCCCAGCCCCAGCCCTGTCCCAGCCCCAGCCCTGCCCCAGCCCAGCCCCAGTCACAGCCCAGCCCCAGCTCTGGACCCAGCCCCAGCCCCAGCCCCAGCCCAGCCCCAGCCCCATCCCTGCCCCCAGCCAAGCCCCAGCTCCAGCCCCGGCCCCAGCCCGGCCCCAGCCCCAGCCGCAGCCCCAGCCCCGGCCCCATCTCACCGCTAGCCCAGCCCTGCCCCCAGCCCAACACCAGCCCAGCCCAAGGCCCAGCCTCAAGCCTAGTCCTGCCCCAGCCCTGGCCCAAATCCAGCCCCAGCCCTACCCCTACCTCAACCCTAGCCCCAGCCCTGTCCGCAGCTCCACCCCAGCCCCAGCCCCAGCCCAGCCCCAGCCCCAGCCCTGCCCCAGCCCAGCCCCAGCCCCAACACTGCCCCGCCCAGCCCCAACCACAGCCCCAGCCCCAGCCCCGGTCCCAGCCCCAGCCCCAGCCCAGAACCAGCCCCATCCCTGCCCCCAGCCCAGCCCCAGCCCCAGCCCAGCCCCATCCCTGCCCTCAGCCCAGCCCCAGCCCTGGACCCAGCCCCAGCCCCAGCCCAGCCCCAGCCCAGCCCCAGCCCAGCCAAAACCACAGCCCAGCCCCAGCTCTGACCCCAGCCCAGTCCCAGCCCAGCCCCAGCCCTACCCCAGCCCAGCTCGGGTCCCAGCCCAGGCCCACCCCCAGCTCCTGCCCCAGCCCTGCCCCAGCCCCAGCCCTATCCCCAGCCCAGTCGTGCCCTAGCCCCAGCCCGTCCCCCAGCACAGCCCTGCCCCAGTCCTGCCCCAGCCCTGCCCCAGCCCCGGTCCCAGGCCTGCCCAAGCCTTGGTTTCAGCCCCTGGCCCCAGCCCTGCCCCAGCCCCATCACTTCCCAGCCCCCGACACCTGCCTCAGCCCCGGGCCCAGCCCCAGACCCATCTCAGCCCCCAGCTCCCAGCCCCAGCCCTGCCCCAGCCCCCACCCTGCCCCAGCCCCAGCCTCGGCCCCAGCCCTGCCCCAGCCCAGCACCAGACCAGCCCTGAACCTAGCCTCAGCCCCAGCCCTGCCCCAGCACAGCCCCAGCCCAGCCCTGTCCCCAGTCTCGACCCCTTCCCCAGCCCCAGTCCTGCCCAATCCCAGCCCCAGCCCCACCCCTGGCCTCAGCCCCGGCCCCAGCCCAACCCCAGCCCCATCCCTGACCCCAGCCCAGCCCCAGCCCCATCAGTGCCCCCAGCCCAGCCCTAGCCCAGCCCTGACCCAGCCCCATCCCTGCCCCAGCCCCAGCCCTACCCAGCCCTGCCCTGAACCCAGGCCCCAGCCCGGCCCCCAGCCCTGCCCCAGCCCCGACCTCAGCACTGTCCCCCAGCCCAGCCACAGCCATGCCCCAGTCCCAGCCACAGCCCCGGCCCCAGCCTCAGCCCATCCCCAGCCCCATCCCTGCCCCCAGCACTGTCCCCAGACCTGCCCTAACCCCGGCCCCACCCCAGCCCCAGCCCTGTCCAAGACTTGGTTCCAGCCCCAGCCCCAGCCCTACCCCAGCCCAGCCCCAGCCCAAGGCCCAGCCTCCAGCCTAGTCCTGCCCCAGCCCCAGCCCTGCCCCAGCACAGCCCCAGCCACAGCCCAGCCCCAACCCTGGTCCCAGCCCCAGCCCAGCCCCAGCCCCAGCCTAGCCCCAGCCCTGCCCCCAGCCCAGCCCCATCCCCGGCCCCAGCCCAGCCCTGGCCCCAGCCCTGTCCCCAGCCCCGGCCCCAGCCCTGTCCCCAGCCCCAGCCACAGCCCTGCCCCAGCCCTGCCCCAGCCCCAGCCCCAGGCCCGGCCCCAGCCCTGCCCCAGCCTTGCTTCCAGCCCCGGCCCCAGGCCCAGACCAAGGCCCAGCCTCAAGCCTAGTCCTGCCCCAGCCCTGGCCCAAATCCAGCCCCGGCCCTACCCCTACCTCAACCCTAGCCCCAGCCCTGTCCGCAGCCCCAGCCCCAGCCCCAGCCCCAGCCCCACCCTCGCCACCAGCCCAGCCCCAGCCCCAACCTTGGCCCCAGCCCAGTCCCAGTTCCAGCCCTTCCCCAGCCCTACCCCTGCCCCGGCCCCAGCCCCTGATCCAGCCCTAGCCCTGCCCCAGTCCCCGCCCTGCCCCAGGCCCAGCCCCAGCCCCAGCCCTGCCCCAGCCCAGCCACAGCCACAGCCCAGCCCCAGCCCTGCCCCAGGCCTGCCCAAGCGTTGGTTCCAACCGCCGGCCCAAGCCCTGCCCCAGCCCCAGCCCTGCCCCAGCCCCATCACTTCCCAGCCCCCAGCCCCAGTCACAGCCCAGCCCCAGCTCTGGACCCAGCCCCAGCCCCAGCCCAGCCCCAGCCCCATCCCTGCCCCCAGCCAAGCCCCAGCTCCAGCCCCGGCCCCAGCCCGGCCCCAGCCCCAGCCGCAGCCCCAGCCCCGGCCCCATCTCACCGCTAGCCCAGCCCTGCCCCCAGCCCAACACCAGCCCAGCCCAAGGCCCAGCCTCAAGCCTAGTTCTGCCCCAGCCCTGGCCCCAATCCAGCCCCAGCCCTACCCCTACCTCAACCCTAGCCCCAGCCCTGTCTGCAGCTCCACCCCAGCTCCAGCCCCAGTCCTGCCCCATCCCAGCCCCCAGCCCCAGCCCAGCCCCAGCCCCAGCCCTGCCCCAGCCCAGCCCCAGCACCAGCCCCAACACTGCCCTGCCCAGCCCCAACCAGAGCCCAGCCCCAGCACTGGACCCAGCCCCAGCCCCAGCCCAGCCCCAGCCCAGCCCCAGCCACAGCCCAACCCCAGCACTGGACCCAGCCCCAGCCCCATCCCAGGTCCCAGCCCCGGCCCCAGCCCAGACCCAGCCCCATCCCTGCCCCCAGCCCAGCCCCAGCTCCAGCCATGCCCCAGCCTCGGGCCCAGCCCTGCCCCAGGCCCAGCCCAGACCCCAGCCTAGCCCCACCCTCGGCCTCAGCCCAGCGCCAGCCCCAGCCGCAGCCAAGCCCCAGGCCTGGACCCAGCCCCAGCCCCAGCCCCAGCCCCAGCCCTGGACCCAGCCCAGCCCCAGCTGCAGCCCTGCCCCAGCCCAGCCCCAACCCAAGCCCCAGCTCTGTCCCCAACCCCAGCCACAGCCCAGCCCCAGCCCTGGACCCTGTCCCAGCCCCAGCCCTGTCCCATTCCCCGCCCCAGCCCCAGCTGCAGCGCAGCCCAAGCCCCAGCCCCAGTCCTGCCCCAGCCCTGCCCTAGTCCCAGACTCGGCTCCTGCCCAACCCCAGCCCCAGCCCTGCCCCAGTCACCGCCCCAGACCTGCCCCAGTCACCGCCCCAGACCTGTCCTGGACCCAGCCCAGCGTCAGCCCTGCCCCAGCCCCAGCCCCATCCCCAGCCTCAGCCCCATCCCTGCCCCCAGGCCAGCCCAGCTCCATCCTCATCCCTGCCCCCAGCCCAGCCCAGCCGCATCCCCGTGCCTGCCCCCAGACCAGCCCCAGACCAGCCCCAGCCCTGCCCCAGCCCTACCCCAGCCCAGCTCGGATCCCAGCCCAGCCCCAGCCCCAGCCCTGCCCCTGCCCTGCCCCAGCTCTACCCCAGCCCTAGCCCAGCCCAGTCCCGGCTCCAGCCCTAACCCAGCCCTGGACACAGCCCCAGTCCTGCCCCATCCCAGCCCCCATCCCCCGCCCAGCCCCAGCCCCAGCCCTGCTCCAGCCCAGCCCCAGCCCTGGACCCAGCCCCAGCCCCAGCCCAGCCCCAGACCCATCCCTGCCCCAGCCCAGCCCCAGCCCCAGGCCCGGCCCCAGCCCTGCCCCAGCCTTGCTTCCAGCCCCGGCCCCAGGCCCAGACCAAGGCCCAGCCTCAAGCCTAGTCCTGCCCCAGCCCTGGCCCAAATCCAGCCCCGGCCCTACCCCTACCTCAACCCTAGCCCCAGCCCTGTCCGCAGCCCCAGCCCCAGCCCCAGCCCCACCCTCGCCACCAGCCCAGCCCCAGCCCCAACCTTGGCCCCAGCCCAGTCCCAGTTCCAGCCCTTCCCCAGCCCTACCCCTGCCCCGGCCCCAGCCCCTGATCCAGCCCTAGCCCTGCCCCAGTCCCCGCCCTGCCCCAGGCCCAGCCCCAGCCCCAGCCCTGCCCCAGCCCAGCCACAGCCACAGCCCAGCCCCAGCCCTGCCCCAGGCCTGCCCAAGCGTTGGTTCCAACCGCCGGCCCAAGCCCTGCCCCAGCCCCAGCCCTGCCCCAGCCCCATCACTTCCCAGCCCCCAGCACCAGCCTCAGCCCTGTCCCCAGCCCCAGCCCTGCCCCAGCCTTGCCCCAGCCTTGCCCCAGCGCCAGCCCAGCCCCCTGCCCCAGCCCCAGCCCTGCCCCAGCCCAGCCCCAGTCACAGCCCAGAACCAGCCCTGGACGCAGCCCCAGCCCCAGCCCAGCCCCAGCCCCAGCCCTGTCCCAGCCCCAGCCCTGCCCCAGCCCAGCCCCAGTCACAGCCCAGCCCCAGCTCTGGACCCAGCCCCGGACCCAGCCCCAGCCCCAGCCCAGCCCCAGCCCCATCCCTGCCCCCAGCCAAGCCCCAGCTCCAGCCCCGGCCCCAGCCCGGCCCCAGCCCCAGCCGCAGCCCCAGCCCCGGCCCCATCTCACCGCTAGCCCAGCCCTGCCCCCAGCCCAACACCAGCCCAGCCCAAGGCCCAGCCTCAAGCCTAGTCCTGCCCCAGCCCTGGCCCCAATCCAGCCCCAGCCCTACCCCTACCTCAACCCTAGCCCCAGCCCTGTCTGCAGCTCCACCCCAGCTCCAGCCCCAGTCCTGCCCCATCCCAGCCCCCAGCCCCAGCCCAGCCCCAGCCCCAGCCCTGCCCCAGCCCAGCCCCAGCCCCAGCCCCAGCCCCAGCCCTGGACCCAGCCCAGCCCCAGCTGCAGCCCTGCCCCAGCCCAGCCCCAACCCAAGCCCCAGCTCTGTCCCCAACCCCAGCCACAGCCCAGCCCCAGCCCTGGACCCTGTCCCAGCCCCAGCCCTGTCCCATTCCCCGCCCCAGCCCCAGCTGCAGCGCAGCCCAAGCCCCAGCCCCAGTCCTGCCCCAGCCCTGCCCTAGTCCCAGACTCGGCTCCTGCCCAACCCCAGCCCCAGCCCTGCCCCAGTCACCGCCCCAGACCTGCCCCAGTCACCGCCCCAGACCTGTCCTGGACCCAGCCCAGCGTCAGCCCTGCCCCAGCCCCAGCCCCATCCCCAGCCTCAGCCCCATCCCTGCCCCCAGGCCAGCCCAGCTCCATCCTCATCCCTGCCCCAGCCCAGCCCAGCCGCATCCCCGTGCCTGCCCCCAGACCAGCCCCAGACCAGCCCCAGCCCTGCCCCAGCCCTACCCCAGCCCAGCTCGGATCCCAGCCCAGCCCCAGCCCCAGCCCTGCCCCTGCCCTGCCCCAGCTCTACCCCAGCCCTAGCCCAGCCCAGTCCCGGCTCCAGCCCAGCCCCAGCCCTGGACCCAGCCCCAGCCCCAGCCCAGCCCCAGACCCATCCCTGCCCCAGCCCAGCCCCAGCTCCAGCCCAGCCCCATCCCTGCCCTCAGCCCAGCCCCAGCCCTGGACCCAGCCCCAGCCCCAGCCCAGCCCCAGCCCAGCCCCAGCCCAGCCCTACCACAGCCCAGCCCCAGCTCTGACCCCAGCCCAGTCCCAGCCCAGCCCCAGCCCTACCCCAGCCCAGCTCGGGTCCCAGCCCAGCCCCACCCCCAGCTCCTGCCCCAGCCCTGCCCCAGCCCCAGCCCTATCCCCAGCCCAGTCGTGCCCTAGCCCCAGCCCATCCCCCAGCACAGCCCTGCCCCAGTCCTGCCCCAGCCCCGGTCCCAGGCCTGCCCAAGCCTTGGTTCCAGCCCCTGGCCCCAGCCCTGCCCCAGCCCCATCACTTCCCAGCCCCCGACACCTGCCTCAGCCCCGGGCCCAGCCCCGGACCCATCTCAGCCTCCAGCTCCCAGCCCCAGCCCTGCCCCAGCCCCCACCCTGCCCCAGCCCAGCCCAGACCCCAGCCCTGCCCCAGCCCCAGCCCTGCCCCAGCCCTGCTCTCAGCCAAGCCCCAGCCCAGCACCAGCCCTGTCCGCAGCCCCCAGCTCCCAGCCCCAGCCCTGCCCCCAGCCCAGCCCCAGCCCCAGCCCTACCTCAGCCCAGCCCCAGACCAGCCCTGAACCTAGCCTCAGCCCCAGCCCTGCCCCAGCACAGCCCCAGCCCAGCCCTGTCCCCAGTCTCGACCCCTTCCCCAGCCCCAGTCCTGCCCAATCCCAGCCCCAGCCCCACCCCTGGCCTCAGCCCCGGCCCCAGCCCAACCCCAGCCCCATCCCTGACCCCAGCCCAGCCCCAGCCCCATCCGTGCCCCCAGCCCAGCCCTAGTCAGCCCTGACCCAGCCCCATCCCTGCCCCAGCCCCAGCCCTACCCAGCCCTGCCCTGAACCCAGCCCCAGCCCGGCCCCAGCCCTGCCCCAGCCCCGACCTCAGCACTGTCCCCAGCCCAGCCACAGCCATGCCCCAGTCCCAGCCACAGCCCCGGCCCCAGCCACAGCCCAGCCCCAGCCCCATCCCTGCCCCCAGCACTGTCCCCAGACCTGCCCTAACCCCGGCCCCACCCCAGCCCCAGCCCTGTCCAAGACTTGGTTCCAGCCCCAGCCCCAGCCCTACCCCAGCCCAGCCCCAGCCCAAGGCCCAGCCTCCAGCCTAGTCCTGCCCCAGCCCCAGCCCTGCCCCAGCACAGCCTGAGCCACAGCCCAGCCCCAACCCTGGTCCCAGCCCCAGCCCGGCCCCATTCCCAGCCCTGCCCCAGCCCTGCCCTAACCCCAGCTGCAGCCCCAGCCCTGCCCCAGCCCTGCCCCAGCCCCAGGCCCGGCCCCAACCCTGCCCCAGCCCAAGGCCCAGCCTCCAGCCTAGTACTGCCCCAGCCCCAGCCACACCCCAGCCCCAGCTCTGTCCAAGACTTGGTTCCAGCCCCAGCCCCACCCCTGCCCCAGCCCTGCCCCAGCCCTGCCCCAGGCCCCGCTGTGCCCCCAGCGCAGCCCCAGCCCAAAGCCCAGCCTCCAGCCTAGTCCCGCCCCAGCCCCGGCCCCAACCCAGCCCCAGCCCTGCTCCCAGCCCCAGCCCCAGCCCAGCCTCAGCCCCGGCCCTGCCCCAGCCCAGCCCCAGCCACATCCCAGCCCCAGCCCCAGCCCTGGACCCAGCCCAGCCCCAGCCTCATCCCTGCCCCCAGCCCAGCCCTAGCCCAGCCCTGACCCAGCCCTGCCTTCACCCCAGCCGCAGCCCCAGCCCTAGCCCAGCCCTGCCCTCAGCCCAGCCCCAGGCCTGGATCCAGCCCCAGCCCTGCCCCGAACACAGCCCCAGCCCCCGCCCCATCCCTGCCCCCAGCCCAGCCCCAGCCCCAGCCCAGCCCCAGCCCTGCCCCAGTCCCAGCCCCAGCCCCAGCCCATCCCCAGCCCTGCCCCAGTCCCAGCCCCAGCCCCAGTCCCTGCCCCAGCCCCAGGCCTAGCCCAGCCCTGCCCTCAGCCCAGCCCCAGCCTCAGCCCTGCCCCAGCCCCAGCCCTAGCCAACCATGCCCTCAGCCCAGCCCCAGGCCTGGACCCAGCCCCAGCCCTGCCCCGAACCCAGCCCCAGCCCGGCCCCAGCCTTGCCCCAGCCCCCGCCCGGGCCCCAGGCCTGCCCCAGCCCAAGGCCCAGCCTCCAGCCTAGTACTGCCCCAGCCCCGGCCCCACCACACCCCCAGCCCTGTCCAAGACTTGGTTCCAGCCCCAGCCCCAGCCCTGCCCCAGTCCCAGCCCCAGCCCCAGCCCATCCCCAGCCCTGCCCCAGTCCCAGCCCCAGCCCCTGTCCGCAGCCCCAGCCCCACCCTCGGCACCAGCCCAGCCCCAGCCCCAACCTTGGCCCCAGCCCAGTCCCAGTTCCAGCCCTGACCCAGCCCTACCTCAGCCCCGGCCCCAGCCCCAGCCCCAGCCTCGGCCCCAGCCCTGCCCCAGTCACAGCCAAGCCCCAGCCCTGGACCCAGCCCCAGCCCCAGCCCTGTCCCAGCCCCAGCCCTGCCCCAGCCCAGTTCCATTCACAGCCCAGCCCCAGCTCTGGACCCAGCCCCAGCCCCAGCCCCAGCCCCAGCCCAGCCCCAGCCCCATCCCTGCCCCCAGCCCAGCCCCAGCTCCAGCCCCGGCCCCAGCCCGGCCCCAGCCCCAGCCCCAGCCCCAGCCCCGGCCCCATCTCACCGCTAGCCCAGCCCTGCCCCCAGCCCAACACCAGCCCAGCCCAAGGCCCAGCCTCAAGCCTAGTCCTGCCCCAGCCCTGGCCCCAATCCAGCCCCAGCCCTACCCCTACCTCAACCCTAGCCCCAGCCCTGTCCGCAGCTCCAGCCCCAGCCCCAGCACAGCCATCAGCCTCAGCCCCATAGCAGCCCCCAGCCCCGGCTCCAGCCCCGGACCCAGCCCTGCCCCTGCCCCAGCCCCAGCCCCAGGGCGGCCCCAGCCCTGCCCCATCCCCAGCCTCAGCCCCAGCCCCGGCCCAGCCCTGCTCCCAGCCCCGGCCCGAGCCCCGGCCCCAGCCCTACCCCAGCCCTGCCCCAGCCTCGGGCCCAGCCCTGCCCCACCCTCGGCCCCAGCCCCAGCCCCTGCCCCATCACCGGGCCCAGCCCCAGCCCAGCCCCCAGCCCCGGCCCCAGTCTGGCCCCAGCCCTGCCCCACCCCTACCACAGCCCAAGCCCCAGCCCCAGCCCCTGCTCAGCCCCAGCACAGCCCCAGCACAGCCATCAGCCTCAGCCCCATACCAGCCCCGAGCCCCGGCTCCAGCCCCGGACCCAGCCCTGCCCCATCCCCAGCCTCATCCTTAGTCCCGGCCCCAGCCCTACCCTAGCCCTGCCCCAGCCTCTAGCCCAGCCCTGCCCCAGGCCCAGGCCAGACCCCAGTCCAGCCCCACCCTCAGCCCCAGCCCAGCCCCAGCCCCAGCCCCAGACCAGCCCCAGCCCTGCCCCAGCCCTGCCCCAGCCCCAACCCCGGCCCCAGCACCGGTCCCAGACTCGGCTCCAGCCCAGCCCCAGCCCCAGCCCTAGTCCCAGCCCTGCCCCAGCCCTACCCCAGCCCAGTCCCGGCTCCAGCCCAGCCCCAGCCCAGGACCCCGCCCCAGCCCGAGCCACAACCCTGGCGCCAGCCCTGGCCACAGCCCAGCCCCAGCCCCATCCCTGCTCCCAGCCCAGCCCCAGCCCCAGCCTAGCCCCAGCCCTGCCCCCAGCCCAGCCCCATCCCCGGCCCCAGCCCAGCCCTAGCCCATCCCTGCCCCAGCCCCGGCACCAGCCCTGTCCCCAGCCCCAGCCACAGCCCTGCCCCAGCCCTGCCCCAGCCCCAGCCCCAGGCCCGGCCCCAGCCCTGCCCCAGCCTTGCTTCCAGCCCCGGCCCCAGGCCCAGACCAAGGCCCAGCCTCAAGCCTAGTCCTGCCCCAGCCCTGGCCCAAATCCAGCCCCGGCCCTACCCCTACCTCAACCCTAGCCCCAGCCCTGTCCGCAGCCCCAGCCCCAGCCCCAGCCCCACCCTCGGCACCAGCCCAGCCCCAGCCCCAACCTTGGCCCCAGCCCAGTCCCAGTTCCAGCCCTTCCCCAGCCCTACCCCTGCCCCGGCCCCAGCCCCTGATCCAGCCCTAGCCCTGCCCCAGTCCCCGCCCTGCCCCAGGCCCAGCCCCAGCCCCAGCCCTGCCCCAGCCCAGCCACAGCCACAGCCCAGCCCCAGCCCTGCCCCAGGCCTGCCCAAGCGTTGGTTCCAACCGCCGGCCCAAGCCCTGCCCCAGCCCCAGCCCTGCCCCAGCCCCATCACTTCCCAGCCCCCAGCACCAGCCTCAGCCCTGTCCCCAGCCCCAGCCCTGCCCCAGCCTTGCCCCAGCCTTGCCCCAGCGCCAGCCCAGCCCCCAGCCCCGGCCCCAGCCCTGCCCCAGCCCAGCCCCAGTCACAGCCCAGAACCAGCCCTGGACGCAGCCCCAGCCCCAGCCCAGCCCCAGCCCCAGCCCTGTCCCAGCCCCAGCCCTGCCCCAGCCCAGCCCCAGTCACAGCCCAGCCCCAGCTCTGGACCCAGCCCCAGCCCCAGCCCCAGCCCCAGCCCAGCCCCAGCCCCATCCCTGCCCCCAGCCAAGCCCCAGCTCCAGCCCCGGCCCCAGCCCTGCCCCAGCCCAGCCCCAGCACCAGCCCCAACACTGCCCTGCCCAGCCCCAGCCACAGCCCAACCCCAGCCCTGGACCCAGCCCCAGCCCCAGCCCAGCCCCAGCCCAGCCCCAGCCACAGCCCAACCCCAGCCCTGGACCCAGCCCCAGCCCCAGCCCCAGCCCCAGCCCCGGTCCCAGCCCCAGCCCCAGCCCAGACCCAGCCCCATCCCTGCCCCCAGCCCAGCCCCAGCCCCAGCCCAGCCCCATCCCTGCCCTCAGCCCAGCCCCAGCCCTGCCCTCAGCCCAGCCCCATCCCCAGCCCTAGTCCCAGCTCTGCCCCAGCCCTGCCCCCAGCCCAGCCCCAGCCCCAGCCCAGCCCCAGCCCTGCCCCAGCCCCATCCCCAGCCTCAGCCCCATCCCTGCCCCCAGGCCAGCCCAGCTCCATCCCCATTCCTGCCCCCAGCCCAGCCCAGCCCAGCCCCATCCCCATGCCTGCCCCCAGCCCAGACCCAGCCCAGCCCCAGACCTGCCCCAGCCATACCCCAGCCCAGCCCTGGACCCAGTCCCAGCCCCAGTCCTTCCCCATCCCAGCCCCCATCACCAGCCCTTCCCCAGCCCTTTCCCAGTCCCCGCCCCAGACCCAGCCCCAAGCTCAGTCCCAGCCCTGCTCCCAGCCCCGGCCCCAGCCCCAGATCCAGCCCTACCCCAGCCCTGCCGTAGCCTCGGGCCCAGCCCTGTCCCAGGCCCAGCCCAGACCCCAGCCCTGCCCCGGCCCCAGCCCCATCCCCATCCCTGCCCCCAGCCCAGCCCCAGCCCCAGCCCTACATCAGCCCAGCCCCAGACCAGCCCTGGCCCCAGCCCAGCCCCAGCCCCAGCCCTGCCCCAGCCCAGCCTCAGCCACAGCCCAGCCCCAGCCTTGCACCCAGCCCCAGCCCAGCCCAGTCCTGGCTCCAGCCCTAACCCAGCCCTGCCCCCGCCTCGGGCCCAGCCCTCTACCAGGCCCAGCCCATACCCCAGCCTAGCCTCAGCCCAGCCCAGCCCCAGCCCCAACACTGCCCCGCCCAGCCCCAACCACAGCCCCAGCCCCAGCCCCGGTCCCAGCCCCAGCCCCAGCCCAGACCCAGCCCCATCCCTGCCCCCAGCCCAGCCCCAGCCCCAGCCCAGCCCCAGCCCTGCCCTCAGCCCAGCCCCAGCCCTGGACCCAGCCCCAGCCCCAGCCCAGCCCCAGCCCCAGCCCTGCCCTCAGCCCAGCCCCAGCCCTGGACCCAGCCCCAGCCCCAGCCCAGCCCCAGCCCCAGCCCTGCCCCAGTCCAGCCACAACCACAGCCCAGCCCCAGCTCTGACCCCAGCTCTACCCCAGCCCAGCTCGGGTCCCAGCCCAGGCCCACCCCCAGCTCCTGCCCCAGCCCTGCCCCAGCCCCTGCCCTATCCCCAGCCCAGTCGTGCCCTAGCCCCAGCCCGTCCCCCAGCACAGCCCTGCCCCAGTCCTGACCCAGCCCCGGTCCCAGGCCTGCCCACGCCTTGGTTCCAGCCCCTGGCCCCAGCCCTGCCCCAGCCCCATCACTTCCCAGCCCCCAACACCTGCCTCAGCCCCGGGCCCAGCCCCGGACCCATCTCAGCCTCCAGCCCCCAGCCCCAGCCCTGCCCCAGCCCCCACCCTGCCCCAGCCCAGCCCAGACCCCAGCCCTGCCCCAGCCCCAACCCTGCCCCAGCCCTGCTCTCAGCCAAGCCCCAGCCCGGCACCAGCCCTGTCCGCAGCCCCAGCCCCATCCCCATCCCTGCCCCCAGCCCAGCCCCAGCCCCAGCCCTACCTCAGCCCAGCCCCAGACCAGCCCTGAACCTAGCCTCAGCCCCAGCCCTGCCCCAGCCCAGCCCCAGCCCAGCCCTGTCCCCAGTCCCGACCCCTTCCACAGCCCCAGTCCTGCCCAATCCCAGCCCCAGCCCCATCCCTGACCCCAGCCCAGCCCCAGCCCCATCCGTGCCCCCAGCCCAGCCCTAGCCCAGCCCTGACCCAGCCCCATCCCTGCCCCAGCCCCAGCCCTACCCAGCCCTGCCCTGAACCCAGCCCCAGACCAGCCCTGAACCTAGCCTCAGCCCCAGCCCTGGCCCCAGCCCAGCCCCAGCCCCATCCCTGACCCCAGCCCAGCCCCAGCCCCATCCGTGCCCCCAGCCCAGCCCTAGCCCAGCCCTGACCCAGCCCCATCCCTGCCCCAGCCCCAGCCCTACCCAGCCCTGCCCTGAACCCAGCCCCAGCCCGGCCCCAGCCCTGCCCCAGCCCCGACCCCAGCATGTTGTCGGGCAAGAGGGGACATGGGTCCCAGGAACACCTGTGCAATTCAGGCCTTGAATAATTCTCTGTTGATGATATAGTGGCGGAGTAGGAGATGTGAGTAAGTGCTGATTGCTTGGTATGCTGAAACCCAGCTGCCCCTGAGATGGGAGGCAAGCAAGATAAGGAGGAGGCGAGATCTGGGAAAGAGAGCAATTAGGCCGGATGGAAGAATTCCACAGAGTTGTGAAAACAATGATGTAACCTTTTAGAGAGCAACCAATAGTATGTTGCCAAGTGGGCATAATTATAGCAAACTGTATATAAGATGTGTCTGATGCTCAATAAAGTTGGAATCCGCTGATCAAATTGGTCGTTAAAGCGGCCCCCTTCTTGCAGTAAGTGGCGCTCAAACACGGGACCCTAATGAAGACAAACGTTAGGGTTTAAGAAGTTCTTCGGGACGTTGGGAGATTCGCAGTAAGCCGGGAGGCAAGAAGAAGGCCGGCCCGGGATAGCAGTACCGGAGGCTGCAAGAAAAGGGAAGACAGCCTTGAAGCCGAAGAGGCTGTAGAGCCGGAAACTGCTTAAACGAGGACTGTGCACACAGGTATTAAAGTTTAAATACGGATATGGATAGGCAGGCAGCGTATGATTTATTTATATGCTTTTTAGAAAAGCGACAGTGTAAGTTAAATTTTACAAAGGAGTTGGTGCCGCTGTTAAGCTATGCAGAAGAGTTAGGATATTTTAAGGACCCAAATGAGGTGTTTGAAAAATTGCAGTGGAAAAAGTCTGGACAAGACTTGTGGCTGCATGGCTTAGATGATGAAAAACGAGCAAAGGAGTGTGGAAAATGGTGGAAGATGGTTATGACAGCATTGGATCAGCATCGTGCTGAGCAAGTGGCAGCTTATCAACCCAGGGTACGATTAGATTATACGGACCCAAATGGAGCAAGTGTTACACATGCTGGGTTGCCTTTGTCAGAAGAGGTTCAGGATTATTTAAGAAAGGAGAAGGCTGCGTGTGTAAAAGGGTTAGGTGGCAGAGTCGAATTACAATCTGTAACACAGGACTCTGCTGAGGAGCCTTCCCCGTCTCTTTTAGCTGAGCAAATTGTACAGGAGAAGAAAGTAGGTGAGGGAGAGGAGACAAACAGGGCGATAGATCCTGGAGGTGGTGTTAAAGATCATGTAAGAAAGCACACAGAGTATTGGCGAAAGGTTGCAGAGCACTTAAATGCCAAAGGAGATCAGGAAGGGCTTAGCCGGCTGGCTGCTTCACATCAAGCTTTTCCAGTGATGTATACACAGGTCCCTGGGGAGCAAAATGTTTTTCAGGCTGATGTAACCCAATTGCCATGGAAATTGTTATCTCAATTAAGACAGACTGCGAGTCAATTTGGGGTTCAATCTGAACCAGCTAGACAGATGATTGATTTTATTTATATGAACTATAATATGTTACCTAGAGATTCTTATAATGTTACGAAGCTGATCCTAACAGCATCTCAATTTATGACATTTTTGAATGAGTGGGAACACCTAGCTAGACAATCAGCTGGAGTACAAAGACAGCAAAACGACCCACTATTTGATGTAACAGTAGATCAGTTGTGTGGAACAGGACAGTATGAGAGACCAGAGTTACAGGCACTTTTACAGCCGCCTGTTTTGCAAGCATCAGCCCAGATAGTAAGGATGGCTTTTGAAAAGCAGAAGGATGGAAATGCAAATCCTCACTATATGGGAATTAAGCAAGGTAGACAGGAACCTCTTGGCGAATTTGTGGATAAGTTGCTTGCCACACTTAGAGCAGCAAGCGTAGGAGAAGGTATCCGAGAGGCAATTTTAAGGCAGTGTTTAATGCAGAATGGGAACCAGCAGACGCAGCAGCTTATTACATCAGCAGATCCTAGATGGACGGTAGCCGAATTGTTGCAGAGGGCTCAGGACTTGCCAAGCAATCCGATGGCCATGCTGACGGAGGTGATTGGTAAGGGATTACAAAAACAGGCTGAGGTGTTGTCAATGACAATGACAAAACAGCTTGAGCATAGTCAACAGGTTATGGCAGCCTTAGTACCTTTGCGCACAAACTCGAAAGGGCAAGGCCGACCCTATAAGCAGTCATCAGACGAAATACAGTGTCATCGAAAAGCGTAAGGCGGAGATATCGTCTAAAGTAATGCCTGGACTTTTGGCCCATAGATCCGCTTTAGGGCATTTCCCTAGCGGAGATAGTTATTTTGATGAAGCTTGTTGGAGAGAATACAGGAACAAGTTGTGGGACTTGGTTATAGATGGTCATAAAACTGCTGTAAAGCTGCAAAAGTCGTGGCGAGAATGCATGAACTGTGTTAAAACCTACGAACTGAAACAGCGAATGGCTGCTGCAGTTAGAGCAACTTTGTCAGGACGAGACGCAGCGCCAGGTGTATCTGAGTTGCAGCTGAAAGATGTGTCTGAGAACTGTCGACCGATCGACCGGGGCCGCCCCCGATACATCTTGCGGCGACCACACCGCGTTTACCAGCCGTCACCACTGCCGTTTGCACACAGCGGGGAACTTTCCTCTGACATCGCCAGCGACGGCTCGGATTCGGAAGACAATACCGGCAGCGAGGAATTCAAACAGCGCCGACTTTGCTTTACGGCCCCTCTTAGAAAAAATGGAGCGCTTGGAGGCTCGCGGTTACAGCGTTCCTGCCACCGCACTCCTCCCGCGAGCCCTGCCGGCCCCCGCGGATACCGACGGCTCTGACCAAGGCGGTACCGGCTGACGCACCACCGACACCGACAGCACCGACAGTAGCAGCGGAGCAGCTGCCACGGCAGCAGCCCCCACCCCTTTCCCCCGCAGCGGCTTTAGCCGCACTACTCTGTTTTGATTTAAAGCAACAGTACTCATTTTGTCATTTCTGATTGTAACGTCTTTCAGAGATTTGTTATTTAGAGTTTTGTTAAGTTTTTCTAATAAGCATAATGAATAAGTAAGCATTTGGTATTTATAAGTACTTAGTACATAGTAATTGCAGTAAGGTGTATGCACTTAGTTAAGAGTTCAAATTGTAAGAGTTTCTTTTGGTTCGAACCTTCTTAGTTGTCTGCCTAGGCATTTCAAAGGAGCTCCATGTAATATAGTTAAGGAATGTATAAACAGGTTTTAATTTTGGAAAGTGTTTTTTAGTTAATGTAACAATTTTATTTCTTTTTAGACACTGATTTGATGGATTAATTTTAACATAGTTTTTTAAGGGTTTAAGGATTTTTGGTATTAGCATAGGTTAAGGTTTGTAGTAAATAGGTATTAATTTTAACAACTATTCCTTCACTAATGTGCAGAAGAACCAAGACTGAGAGGAAACAGCATTTCCCATGAAGTCGAACATCGATCACAATAACTGTTCTGATAATCTGGGGTCAAAAGCATCAATCAAAAAAACATTTTGTCCTGAATGCTGAATTTGAAAATAGGCAGTTTGGGCTGGTAAATACAGAAAACCTATTTTGTGGTGAGAAAAAGGATTTAAATCCCCATGGAAAATTATTGAAAGGGATTGGCATAAGTGGGAAATAAAGACTAGAGAAATTTTAGTTGGGAAATCTCAGGAATAATTAAAAGGATTAGTAAAAGGAAAAGTAAGAGACATAAGATTTTGAAGGCAGAGGAATTGAAATAACAAAAGCACAATGGGAAATGGTAAACGAACTAACCAAGGAAGTAGAGAAGAGACTCCAAATGGAATTTTGAAGTGGGTTAAGGAGTTAAAAAATCTGTAGGGCTCCTGAAGAATGTAACTGCTGCCGAGAAGAAAATACACCCGGCTGCTGGTTGCACCCCAGCAGGCCGAGGAGGCAGAGTTCACATATACTTGGTGGAGCCTAATTTTGATCCTAACCCTATTTGTACATAAGTAGTCCAATCGAAATCAAAAACCATGTTCCCATGTGTGGAATCTTGATCAGACCGGAGAGAAAAGACTTGAACTTGAAAAAGCAATGGTAAATTTTTCTGCTACAGTTGAAATCATAGTAAATGCAAGCACAGATGCACTAAAAGCGCAGCAAATTGAAATCAATAGTCTCTCGAAAATGTCTACTCAGAATAGATTAGCTTTGGATTTTTTATATGTTAAGGAAGGGGGTGTATGTGTAGTCATAAATGTAAGTTGTACTTATGTTAATCTAGATGAACGAGTGGAAACAGATTTACAGGCGATTGTAAACCACAATCAGATATTACATCAGATTTCTTTAGATGATACTTCTTGTGGATTTAAAGAAATATGGGATAAATTAACTTTCTGGTTACCAAATCTAAATTGGCTTAAACATTTGTTTGTAATATTGTTGGAACAATTGTAATATTGCTATGCATAATACTCTGCAATTGTTGTTACAAAATACTAAGACCTTTAAGTAAGATTGCTCATGTCAATGAGTTACAAGTAGAGAATTATGATCAGAATGTGATCAGAACAGATGAACTTAATTACGATCCAATTAAGAAGGTTCTGAAATATCTGGAAATTTTAACACAAATCAATGGTGACAAAAAAAAAAGGGGGGAATTGTGATGAATATACTGGTGATTTGTGTTAAAATTGTAAGACTTAGAGTGCACTGGGATTAAGGGTCAGGATCTTGTGAGGCCTGTTTAGAGGGTAAAGAGAAAGAAACCTCTCTTGCAGACTTGCAAGGACACTGTCTGGTTAATTGGAGACATCACGGCTGAGAAGGAGCTGTCTTAAAGATAAACATTCAGAACTGGGAATTTGTTTTCTTCAGATAAGAAGCCTGCACAATTGGGCATGTGTGAAAGTGGATGCTTTGACCCTTACCACACTGAATGTAGGGAGAAGGGATTTGACCACCTATTCTAAGACTATCATATGCCTCCCTTCTATTTAGCATAAGTTTGCTTATATAGATGATGAAACTATATAAGATGAAGAAAACTATTGTAAGGTTGCTTTTTGGGTGAAGTTGGTACCAATAAGAGATCAGTATTACTAGGATGAGCAAAAACACATTATTATGGGTAATTTTATATTGGGCAAAGCAATGAAGCTCTTTTGCTCTTGCTGATTGCCTGCAAGTTTTCTGTCTGTGAAGCTAGAGCCTGGCCAGATCTACCTTTACAGATTAAAGAAATCTTGCTACCATTAAACAAATTATGATTTTTGACCATCCTAGAGAAAATAGAGGTGCAACATAACAGGTAATAATGAATTGATTGAACTTTTTCAGACATGTCTGATAGGGATACCCAGACTTAATGTTAATATGTTTGTTAATTATAGTAGTAAGCTTTAAGGTTCTTAGATATTATTGTACTCATTTTGATTATTGTTAAGCTTGTTATGCAAAGTGTCCAAAGAATAACTTCCAAGGCCTTACTTGCACAAAAGAAAAATGGGGGAATTGTTGTCAGACAAGAGGGGACATGGGTCCCAGGAACACCTGTGCAATTCAGGCCTTGAAGAATTCTTTGTTGATAATATAGTAGCAGAGTAGGAGATGTGAGAAAGTGCTGATTGCTTGGTATGCTGAAGTCCAGCTGCCCCTGAGATGGGAGGCAAGCAAGATAAGGAGGAGGCGAGATCTGGGAAAGAGAGCAATTAGGCCGGATGGAAGAATTCCACAGAGTTGTGAAAACAATGATGTAACCTTTTAGAGAGCAACCAATAGTATGTTGCCAAGTGGGCATAATTATAGCAAACTGTATATAAGATGTGTCTGATGCTCAATAAAGTGGAATCCGCTGATCAAATTGGTCGTTAAAGCGGCCCCCCTTCTTGCAGTACAGCCCTATCCCAGCCCTGCCCTCAGCCCAGCCTCAGCCCGGCCCCAGCCCCAGTCCTGCCCCAGCCCAGCCCCCATCCCCAGCCCTACCCCAGCCCTGCCCTCACCCCAGCCGCAGCCCTAGCCCAACCCCAGCCCTAGCCTCAGCCCCAGCCCTGCCCCAGCCCCAGTCCCGGACCCAGCCCTGCCCCAGCCCCAGCCCCAGACCCAGCCCTGCCCCAGCCCAAGGCCCAGCCTCCAGCCTAGTCCTGCCCCAGCCCCGGCCACAACCCAGACACAGCTGCAGCCCCAGCGCCAGCCCTGCCCCAGCCCCATCCCCATCCCTGCCCCCAGCCCAGCCCCCAACCCCAGCCCTACCCCATCCCTGCCCCAGCCTCGGGCCCAGCCCTGCCCCAGCCCCATCCCTGCCCCAGCCCCGCCCCCAGCCCTGTCCCCAGCACAGCCCCAGCCCTGCCCCAGTCTCAGCCACAGCCCTGGCCCCAGCCACAGCCCAGGCCCAGCCCCAGCCCTGCCCCAGCCCTGGCCCCAGCCCTAGCCCCAGCCCTGCCCCAGCCCCAGACCCAGCCCCAGCCCTGCCCCAGCCCCAGCTCCGGACTCAGCCCTGCCCCAGCCCTGTCCAAGACTTGGTTCCAGCCCCAGACCCATCCCTGCCCTCAGCCCAGCCCCAGCCCAAGGCCCAGCCTCCAGCCTAGTCCTGCCCCAGCCCCATCCCCAACCCAGCCCCAGCCCTGGACCCAGGCCCAGCCCAGCCCCAGCCCTGGTCCCAGCCTCAGCCCCAGCCCTGCACCCAGCCCCAGCCCCAGCCCTCACCCCAGCCGCAGCCCCCAGCCCAGCCCCAGCCCCAGCACCAGCCCTGCCCCAGCCCTACCCCATCCCTGCCCCAGCCTCGGGCCCAGCCCTGCCCCAGGCCCAGCCCCAACCCCAGCCCTACCCCAGCCCTGCCCCAGCCTCGGGCCCAGCCCTGCCCCAGGCCCAGCCCAGACCCCAGCCCAGCCCCACCCTCATTCCCAGCCCTGTCCCCAGACCCAGCCCTGCCCCAGCCGAGCCCCAGCCCCAGCCCAGCCCCAACCCTGCCCCAGCCCCGGCCCCAGCACAGCCCCAGCCCTACCCCTAACTCAGCCCTAGCCCCAGCCCTGTCCGCAGCCCCAGCCCCAGCCCCAGCCTCGGCCCCATACTCGGCCCCAGCCCAGCCCCAGCCCCAGCCCCAACCTTGGCCCCAGCCCTACCCCAGCCCAGTCCCGGTCCCAGCCCAGCACCAGCCCTGTCGCAGCCCCAGCCCCATCCATTCCCCCAGCCCAGCCCTGCCCCATCCCCAGACCTGCCCCCAGCCCAGCCCCAGCCCCAGCCCCAGCCCAGCCCCAGCCCTTCCCGAGACCCAGCCCCAGCCCCAGCCTGGCCCGAGCCCTGCCCCAGACCCGGCCCCAGCCCTTCCCGAGACCCAGCCCCAGCCCCAGCCCCGGCCCCAGCCCTGCCCCAGCCCCAGCCCCAGCCCTGCCCCAGCCCTGGACCCAGCCACAGCCCAGCCCCCGCCCCATCTCTGCCCCAGCCCCGCCCCCAGCCCTGTCCCCATCACAGCCCCAGCCCTGCCCGAGTCCCAGCCACAGCCCAGGCCCAGCCCCATCCCTGCCCCCAGCCCAGCCCCAGCCCCAGCCCCAGCCCCAGCCCTGCCCCAGCCCCAGTCCTGCCCCAGCCCCGGCCCCAGCCCTAGCCCCAGCCCTGCCCAAGGCTTGGTTCCAGCCCCAGCCCCAGCTCTGCACCCAGCCCAGCCCCAGCCCCGGCCTCAACCTCAGATCCAGCCCTGCTCCCAGCCCCGGCTCCAGCCCTACCCCAGCCCTGCCCCAGCCTCGAGCCCAGCCCTGTCCCAGGCCCAGCCCAGCCCCAGCCCTGCCCCAGTCCCAGCCCCAGTCCCAGTCCCAGCCCCAGCCCCAGCCCCAGCCCCAGGCCAGCCCTAACCTAGCCCTGCCCCATTCCCAGCCCTACCTCATCCCTGCCATCAGCCCAGCCCCAGCGTTAGACCCAGCCCTACCCCAGCCCAAGCCCCAGCCCCAGCAACAGCCCCATCCTGGCCCCCAGCCCCATCCCCATCCCTGACCCCAGCCCCAGCCCCAGCCCAGCCCCAGCCCTTCCGCAGCCCCAGCCTCAGCCTCGGCCCCAGCCCAGCACTAGCCCAGCCCTGCCCCAGGCCCAGCCCTAGCCCAGCCCTGCCCTCAGCCCAGCCTCAGCCTCGGACCCAGCCCAGCACTAGCCCAGCCCTGCCCCCCAGCCCTAGCCCAGCCCTGACCCAGGCCCAGGCCTATCCCAGCCCTACCCTCAGCCCAGCCTCAGCCCGGCCCCAGCCCCAGTCCTGCCCCAGCCCAGCCCCCATCCCCACCCCTACCCCAGCCCTGCCCTCACCCCCAGCCGCAGCCCTAGCCCAGCCCCAGCCCTAGCTTCAGCCCCAGCCCTGCCCCAGCCCCAGCCCCGGACCCAGCCCTGCCCCAGCCCCAGCCCCGGACCCAGCCCTGCCCCAGCCCAAGGCCCAGCCTCCAGCCTAGTCCTGCCCCAGCCCCGGCCGCAACCCAGACACAGCTGCAGCCCCCAGCGCCAGCCCTGCCCCAGCCCCATCCCCATCCCTGCCCCCAGCCCAGCCCCAACCCCAGCCCTACCCCCATCCCTGCCCCAGCCTCGGGCCCAGCCCAGCCCCCAGCCCCATCCCTGCCCCAGCCCCGCCCCCAGCCCTGTCCCCAGCACAGCCCCCAGCCCTGCCCCAGTCTCAGCCACAGCCCTGGCCCCAGCCACAGCCCAGGCCCAGCCCCAGCCCTGCCCCAGCCCTGGCCCCAGCCCTAGCCCCAGCCCTGCCCGAGCCCCAGACCCAACCCCAGCCCTGCCCCTAACTCAGCCCTAGCCCCAGACCTGTCCGCAGCCCCAGGCCCAGCCCCAGCCCCAGCCCCACCCTCGGCACCCAGCCCTGCCCCAGCCCCCGGCCCCCAGCCCCGGCCCCAGACTCGGCCCCAGCCCAGCCCCAGCCCTAGCCCTGCCCCAGTCCCCGCCCCAGCCCCAGACACAGACCCAGCCCTGTCCAGCCCCAGCTCCAGCCCAGCCCCGGACCCCAGCCCAGCCCCAGCCCTGCCCCAGCCCCAGCCCAGGCCCCATCTCAGTGCTAGCCCAGCCCTGCCCCAAGCCCAGCACCAGCCCTGCCCCAGGCCCAGCCGCAGCTCCAGCCCTGCCCCATTCCCAGCCCTGCCCCAGCCCAGCCCCAGCCCTGCCCCAGCCGAGCCCCAGCCCCAGCCCAGCCCCAACCCTGCCCCAGCCCCGGCCCCAGCACAGCCCCAGCCCTACCCCTAACTCAGCCCTAGCCCCAGCCCTGTCCGCAGCCCCAGCCCCAGCCCCAGCCTCGGCCCCATACTCGGCCCCAGCCCAGCCCCAGCCCCAGCCCCAACCTTGGCCCCAGCCCTACCCCAGCCCAGTCCCGGTCCCAGCCCAGCACCAGCCCTGTCGCAGCCCCAGCCCCATCCATTCCCCCAGCCCAGCCCTGCCCCATCCCCAGACCTGCCCCCAGCCCAGCCCCAGCCCCAGCCCCAGCCCAGCCCCAGCCCTTCCCGAGACCCAGCCCCAGCCCCAGCCTGGCCCGAGCCCTGCCCCAGACCCGGCCCCAGCCCTTCCCGAGACCCAGCCCCAGCCCCAGCCCCGGCCCCAGCCCTGCCCCAGCCCCAGCCCCAGCCCTGCCCCAGCCCTGGACCCAGCCACAGCCCAGCCCCCGCCCCATCTCTGCCCCAGCCCCGCCCCCAGCCCTGTCCCCATCACAGCCCCAGCCCTGCCCGAGTCCCAGCCACAGCCCAGGCCCAGCCCCATCCCTGCCCCCAGCCCAGCCCCAGCCCCGGCCCCAGCCCCAGCCCTGCCCCAGCCCCAGTCCTGCCCCAGCCCCGGCCCCCAGCCCTAGCCCCAGCCCTGCCCAAGGCTTGGTTCCAGCCCCAGCCCCAGCTCTGCACCCAGCCCAGCCCCAGCCCCGGCCTCAACCTCAGATCCAGCCCTGCTCCCAGCCCCGGCTCCAGCCCTACCCCAGCCCTGCCCCAGCCTCGAGCCCAGCCCTGTCCCAGGCCCAGCCCAGCCCCAGCCCTGCCCCAGTCCCAGCCCCAGTCCCAGTCCCAGCCCCAGCCCCAGCCCCAGCCCCAGGCCAGCCCTAACCTAGCCCTGCCCCATTCCCAGCCCTACCTCATCCCTGCCATCAGCCCAGCCCCAGCGTTAGACCCAGCCCTACCCCAGCCCAAGCCCCAGCCCCAGCAACAGCCCCATCCTGGCCCCCAGCCCTATCCCCATCCCTGACCCCAGCCCCAGCCCCAGCCCAGCCCCAGCCCTTCCGCAGCCCCAGCCTCAGCCTCGGCCCCAGCCCAGCACTAGCCCAGCCCTGCCCCAGGCCCAGCCCTAGCCCAGCCCTGCCCCAGGCCCAGCCCTAGCCCAGCCCTGCCCTCAGCCCAGCCTCAGACTCGGACCCAGCCCAGCACTAGCCCAGCCCTGCCCCCAGCCCTAGCCCAGCCCTGACCCAGGCCCAGGCCTATCCCAGCCCTACCCTCAGCCCAGCCTCAGCCCGGCCCCAGCCCCAGTCCTGCCCCAGCCCAGCCCCCATCCCCACCCCTACCCCAGCCCTGCCCTCACCCCAGCCGCAGCCCTAGCCCAGCCCCAGCCCTAGCCTCAGCCCCAGCCCTGCCCCAGCCCCAGCCCCGGACCCAGCCCTGCCCCAGCCCCAGCCCTGGACCCAGCCCTGCCCCAGCCCAAGGCCCAGCCTCCAGCCTAGTCCTGCCCCAGCCCCGGCCGCAACCCAGACACAGCTGCAGCCCCAGCGCCAGCCCTGCCCCAGCCCCATCCCCATCCCTGCCCCCAGCCCAGCCCCAACCCCAGCCCTACCCCATCCCTGCCCCAGCCTCGGGCCCAGCCCAGCCCCAGCCCCATCCCTGCCCCAGCCCCGCCCCCAGCCCTGTCCCCAGCACAGCCCCAGCCCTGCCCCAGTCTCAGCCACAGCCCTGGCCCCAGCCACAGCCCAGGCCCAGCCCCAGCCCTGCCCCAGCCCTGCCCGAGCCCCAGACCCAACCCCAGCCCTGCCCCTAACTCAGCCCTAGCCCCAGACCTGTCCGCAGCCCCAGGCCCAGCCCCAGCCCCAGCCCCACCCTCGGCACCAGCCCTGCCCCAGCCCCGGCCCCAGCCCCGGCCCCAGCCCCAGCCCCAGACTCGGCCCCAGCCCAGCCCCAGCCCTAGCCCTGCCCCAGTGCCCGCCCCAGCCCCAGACACAGACCCAGCCCTGTCCAGCCCCAGCTCCAGCCCAGCCCCGGACCCAGCCCAGCCCCAGCCCTGCCCCAGCCCCAGCCCAGGTCCCATCTCAGTGCTAGCCCAGCCCTGCCCCAAGCCCAGCACCAGCCCTGCCCCAGGCCCAGCCGCAGCTCCAGCCCTGCCCCATTCCCAGCCCTGCCCCAGCCCAGCCCCAGCCCTGTCCCCAGCCCAGCCTCAGCCCCGGCCCCAGCCCTGCCCCATCCCCAGCCCTAGCCCAGCCCTGCCCCAGCCCTGCCCCAGCCCAGCCACAGCCCCAGGCCTGCCCCAGCCCAGCCCCAGCCCCAGCCCTGCCCCAGCCCCAGCCCCAGCCCCAGCCCCAGCCCTGCACCCAGCCCAGCCCCAGCCCCAGCCTCAACCTCAGATCCAGCCCTGCTCCCAGCCCCGGCTCCAGCCCTACCCCAGCCCTGCCCCAGCCTCGGGTCCAGCCCTGCCCCAGGCCCAGCCCACACCCCAGCCCAGCCCCACCCTCATCCCCACCCAGCCCCAGCCCCAGCCTGGCCCCAACCCTGCCCCAGCCCCGGCCCCAGCCCTGCCCCAGCCCCATTCCTGCCCCCAGCCCAGCCCCAGCCCCAGCCCCAGCCTCTGCCTCAGCCCAGCCCTGCCCTACCCCAGCCCTGCCCCAGAAACCAGGCCCAGCCCTAGCCCAGCCCTGCCCTCAGCCCAGCCTCAGCCTCGGACCCAGCCCAGTACTAGCCCAGCCCTGACCCCCAGCCCTAGCCCAGCGCTGCCCCAGGCCCAGCCCTAGCCCAGCCCTATCCCAGCCCTGCCCTCAGCCCAGCCTCAGCCTTGGCCCCAGCCCAGCACTAGCCCAGCCCTGCCCCCACCCCTAGCCCAGCCCTGCCCCAGGCTCAGCCCTATCCCAGCCCTGCCCTCAGCCCAGCCTCAGCCCAGCCCCAGCCCCAGCCCCAGCCCTGCCCCAGCCCCAGCCCCGGACCCAGCCCTGCCCCAGCCCTGTCCAAGACTTGGTTCCTGCCCCAGCCCCATCCCTGCCCTCAGCCCAGCCCCAGCCCAAGGCCCAGCCTCCAGCCTAGTCCTGCCCCAGCCCCAGCCCCGGCCCCCAACCCAGACCCAGCCCTGGACCCAGGCCCAGCCCAGCCCCAGCCCTGGTCCCAGCCCTCACCCCAGCCCAGCCTCAACCCCAGCCCTGCACCCAGCCCCAGCCCCAGCCCTCACCCCAGCCGCAGCCCCAGCCCAGCCCCAGCCCCAGCGCCAGCCCTGCCCCAGCCCCAACCCCATCCCTACCCCCAGCCCAGCCCCAACCCCAGCCCTACCCCATCCCTGCCCCAGCCTCGGGCCCAGCCCTGCCCCAGGCCCAGCCCAGACCCCAGCCCAGCACCACCCTCATCCCCAGCCCTGTCCCCAGACCCAGCCCTGCCCCAGCCCAGCCCAGCCCCAGCCCCAGCCCTGCCTCAGCCCAGCCCCAGCCACAGCCCAGCCCCAGCCCAGCCACAGCCCCAGGCCTGCCCCAGCCCAGCCCCAGCCAGAGCCCAGCCTCAGCCCTGGACCCAGCCCCAGCCACAGCCCTGCCCCGAACCCAGCCCCAGCCCGGACCCTGCCCTGCCCCAGCTCTGGCCCTAGCCCTGTCCCCAGCCCCGGCCCCTGCCCCAGCCCAGTCCTGCCCCATCCCAGCTCCCAGCCCCAGCCCAAGCCGCAGCCCTGCCCTAGACTTGGTTCCAGCCCTGACCCCAGCCCTGCCCTCAGCCCAGCCCCAGCCAGGCCCCAAACCTGTCCGCATCCCCAGCCCCAGCCCCAGCCCCAGCCCCACCGTCGGCCTCAGCCCAGCCCTGCCCTACCCAAGCCCTGCCCCAGAAACCAGGCCCAGCCCTGCCCCAGGCCCAGCCCAGCACCAGCACCGGCCCAGCCCCAGCCCAAGCCCCAGACCAGCCCCAGCCCCAGCCTTGCCCCAGTCCCAGCCCCAGCCCAGTCCTGGTCCCAGCCCAGCCCCAGCCCAGCCCCAGCCCCGGACCCAGACTCGGCCCCAGCCCTACCCCAGCCCAGTCCCGGTCCCAGCCCAGCACCAGCCCTGTCGCAGCCCCAGCCCCATCCGTTCCCCCAGCCCAGCCCTGCCCCATCCCCAGACCTGCCCCCAGCCCAGCCCCAGCCCCAGCCCCAGCCCCAGCCCAGCCCCAGCCCCAGCCTTGCCCCAGTCCCAGCCCCAGCCCAGTCCTGGTCCCAGCCCAGCCCCCGCCCAGCCCCAGCCCCATACCCAGCCCCACCCTCGGCACCAGCTCTGCCCCAGCCCCGGCCCTAGCCCCCGGCCCCATACTCGGCCCCAGCCCAGCCCCAGCCCCAGCCTTGCCCCAGTCCCAGCCCCAGCCCAGTCCTGGTCCCAGCCCAGCCCCAGCCCAGCCCCAGCCCCATACCCAGCCCCACCCTCGGCACCAGCTCTGCCCCAGCCCCGGCCCTAGCCCCGGCCCCATACTCGGCCCCAGCCCAGCCCCAGCCCCAGCCCCAACCTTGGCCCCAGCCCAGCCCCAGTTCCAACCCTGCCCCAGACCTGCCCTAGCCCAGCCCCCAGCCCCAAGCCGCAGCCCCGGCCACAACCTCAGTCCCAGCCCTGCTCCCAGCCCCGGCCCCTGCCCCGGCCCCAGCCCTACCCCAGCCCTACCCAGCCCCGGCCCCAGCCCTGCCCCAGCCCAGCCCCAGCCCCGGCCCTACTGCAAGAAGGGGGCCGCTTTAACGACCAATTTGATCAGCGGATTCCAATTTTATTGAGCATCAGACACATCTTATATACAATTTGCTATAATTATGCCCACTTGGCAACATACTATTGGTTGCTCTCTAAAAGGTTACATCATTGTTTTCACAACTCTGTGGAATTCTTCCATCCGGCCTAATTGCTCTCTTTCCCAGATCTCGCCTCCTCCTTATCTTGCTTGCCTCCCATCTCAGGGGCAGCTGGACTTCAGCATACCAAGCAATCAGCACTTACTCACATCTCCTACTCCGCCACTATATTATCAACAGAGAATTCTTCAAGGCCTGAATTGCACAGGTGTTCCTGGGACCCATGTCCCCTCTTGTCCGACAACAATTCCCCCGTTTTTCTTTTGTGCAAGTAAGGCCTTGGAAGTTATTCTTTGAACACTTTGCATAATACAATTATAAACAAGTTTAACAATAATCAAAATGAGTACAATAATACCTAAGAACCTTAAAACTTACTACTATAATTAACAAACATATTAACATTAAGTCTGGGTATCCCTATCAGACACGTCTAAAAAAGTTCAATCAATTCATTATTACCTGTTATGTTGCATCTTATTTTCTCTAGGATGGTCAAAAATCATAATTTGTTTAAGGGTAGCAAGATTTCTTTAATCTGTAAAGGTAGATCTGGCCAGGCTCTAGCCTTACAGACAGAAAACTTGCAGGCAATCAGCAAGAGCAAAAGAGCTTCATTGCTTTGCTCAATCTAAAAATTACCCACAATAATGTTTTTTTGCTCATCCTAGTAATTCTTTTATTGGTACCCACTAAAAAACCCCCTTTTTTTTTTTTTTTTTTTTTTTTTGCTACGGGATACTCTCTCTCTCTCTTGCTTATTAGAGCGTCAGACAAGCTTAAGTACAACTTCAGCTAATTATGCCTACTAGCCATTATCTTACTGGCACATAACTGGGGTCGACTCCTCCTCTTGCAGTTTACACATCCTGACACAGCTGATCACAAGTTTCTGCTTATCAGTTCTTCGGGGCTCTCCAGAGCTCTCAGGGTCGTAAATAACTCAGGGGTTATTCTCGGCTTTCAGGGTTACACTAGTTCAATCAAGTCTCTGGTAGTCTGAGCACGGGTTCGATGCTTCTGCAGGTCATGTTCTGAGAAGTCTGTTGCTGTATCGAGAGCTTTCTGAGCGATCCATTTCTCCACAGTAATTCCCCCCGTTTTCTTTAACAACTACAAAGCTTCCTGATAACTTATTAATCCTATTCATAATACAATTATAAACAATCTTAACAACAATAACAACAATTACCACAATAATCAACATTCTAACAACTTCCTTAATAATCGGCAGGAATATACCCGCCCAAGAACCCAATAATGCTTTTAACCACATATCAATTATATTATCATCTTGTTTGATCTTTTTGGTATGTTCTTTTAACCAATCTATTTCCTTATGGATTGACAAACTATGATCCGACAAATTGAAGCAGCACATACCTTCTACATCCTCGCAACCATGCCCTTGGGCCAAAAGCAAAAAATCTATAGCTGCTCTATTTTGTAATAATGCATGCCTCATGCTATCTTGGTCCATCAGTAATTCCTGCAATACAATACTTGTGACGTTGGCTTGCTTGACAGACCAACAAGCTAACTTTTCTATCTGTCTTAATGCTTGCGCGGCAGCAACTCCTGGCGCTAATATCGATGCAAACGCGTTTGCTGGCTTGGACCATAATTCCACTTCATCCTTACAATTTTTACCTAAGGTTTTTAAGCTTCTTTTTGTTCGCTTTACTTGGCTAACATTCAACCATTGCCGATAGCTTGGAGCCATTAAGGTCAAACGGCCTAAGTAACATGGTCCCCCAAATATGTTGGCAGGAACTCCCTGCCAAGCTCGTGCTCCACATATCAAAAATATGCCTGGTGGTAACGCCTTTGCCGTATTGTTGTTCCATAAGGACCGTTTGCCATTAATCCCATATGCTCCTAGCGGTTTATTTTGACTAAACCCACAAAAATCCCCAGTAGCATTATAGTCTGCTAACTCTTTGGGTGTCAAGTCCATCCAGCCTTTACTTGATAATGATTTAACATATTGTGCAAAAGCCTTGCTTCTAGCTTGCTGCAACATCTGATTAAACTGATCCCTTAATTGTACATTACCAAACGCGGTTAAATACAGATTAGCTTGGCCCTCCAATTTTTTGCGTTGCTCATAAAACCCCCCAAAATACACACACGTCTGAGACTCATTTTTAACTTTCATTGCTCCTAATAACTCTAACTCTTGAGGGGGCCAAGATAATGCGGTATTTAAGCCTTGTACTAACTTCGCTGTACATTCAGATTCCTTATCAGCCTTTAGACAAACTCCTGTAGAATATGCTGCAAATTGATTCTTAACATATCCTGGCATTCCTATTAAGCATGTCCTAAAGGGATCCCCAGCTGACTGTAGTGATAGACAAAACTCTGATTGTCCTGTCATATTGGCCCAGGTCACCCACATGTTAGTTCTAGGATTTATATCATAAATCGCAGCACATCCTATCAGCTCCATTATCAGCACAACGATTATCCTCTTCATCTTTCAGATCGTTGTATTGTCTACCGTCACTGGGCGTTATCGTATTGCCTGCCGTTACTGGGGCTGGTCTTATCCACCGACTCGGGATCCAACGAGGTCCTTCTGCTGTGGACACACAAAAATAACCTCTACCAATAAACAACACATCTACGGGTCCTAACCACCGCCCTGTTTGTTGGTCCCTATAAAGTACTTTCATCTGTATAGACCTTAAACCCCCTTGCTGCTGGTGTTTTACTACTGGTGGTATGTCCTCAGATCCAAAGATACACAGGTGATTCAACACAAACAACACCCAATTTACCCGAGAAGAGGGTTCTCCTTCCTTGTGCTTTTGCAAATACTGTTTTAATGTCTGATTCGCTCTTTCTATCACTGCCTGTCCTGTTGGAGAATGGGGAATCCCTGTAATGTGCTTGATGTCCCATAACTGCATAAATTCCTGTAAACTCTTACTAACATATGCTGGCCCATTATCTGTCTTAATGGTTTGTGGAACTCCCATTACGGCAAAACATGCTATCAGATGTTTTCTAACATCCTTTGCTTTTTCTCCTGTTAGCGCTGAAGCCCACATCATATGGCTAAAGGTATCTATGGTTACATGTACATACCTCTGCCTGCCAAATTCAGGTACATGAGTAACATCCATTTGCCATATTTCATTGCTTGCCAAACCTCTGGGATTTACTCCTACACCAAGACCCAGTCCTCTATTTATGTGACTACAAATTGGACATGCTTGCACAATAGCTTTAGCCTCAGCATAAGGTATTTGAAAACCTCTCACCAAACCTTTCACATTCTGATGAAACATTCCATGTGACTCTCGGGCTCTAATAAATCGTGGTACTGGTGCTGTCACAGATACTAGTCTATCTGCTCTTGCATTCCCCTCTCCTAAACCGTGGGTAAACTTATGGCTTCGAATATGTATGATGCTATACTCTTCAGCCCTCAACTTAACGACCCTTCTTAATTCCCATAACAGTTCCCACAGTCTCTCATTGGCAACTCTTTTGATTGCCGAGTCCTCAATTCTCGCAACAAGCCCCACAACATACATCGAGTCCGAAACCACATTAACAGGCTTCTTTATCCAGTTTCGCAACACCCAAACCACAGCCTTAAGCTCTAGAGTCTGTAGAGAGTCACCCTTCTCTGCAGGCAGCACTTGCTGTCTCCATGTGCCTTCTTCTTTCCATGTTGCTACCGCCGTCATCGACTTCTTGCCGGCATCTGTAAATACTGTTAATGCATTTTTAATTGGCTGTTCCCTAAATTTCGGTTTCTGTATCCATTCATAATTACACATCCAGTTCAACACCTTGTTTTTCAGTGGTGCTGCTACAATGTCTGCTCCATTGGCAAGACAAGCCGCTGCCAGATCATCACAGTTTCCCAAAAACCATTCTAAGTCCTCCTTTTTCAGAGGGACATAAATGGTACTTGGTTCACAACCAGAGATGCTACACAATCTGAGACGACATGTCTTTATCAGATCCGCTAAAATTAAAATTTTTTGTTGTATTGTTCTCTTTGGTTGCAGAGGCAGAAATATCCATTCCAAAACCCTAGTACTTTCCCCCGTTTTCTTTAATTCTTGAGTGAGAGCACCCACTAAGTGTTGTCGTCCCAGAAGTATAGTAACATCTATGGGTACATCAGGATCACGGCGGGATACACAACCTTGAGTAATATGTTGAACAATTTGTTGGATTGCATCATGTTGATCAGTTGATACCACAACCGGTTGTGCAGGGTCAATACCTTTCAATAAGGACTTTAAGGGTTCCAACATGTCTTAGTAATGCCTGTCACAGGTCTCAACCACTGGATATCTCCCATAAATTTTTGTACGTCATTTAACTTTTTAAAGTCTGTGTGCAATTGCAACTTTTGTGGGCTAATCTGTTGGTCCGTAATTGTCCACCCTAAATATTTGATAGGCATTGTCTTTTGAATCTTTTCTGTGGCTATAAATAGGCCCATAGCTTCTAGACTGTGTTGCAGTTGTTGCATTTGTTGGGTACTAAACTGTTGTTGCTGACATAACAAAATATCGTCCATATAGTGATATATAATTGTGTCAGGCCATGCCGTGCGCAATGGTTGTAATGCCGCTGCAACATATAATTGACACAGGGTCGGCGAATTTTTCATTCCTTGTGGTAACACCAGCCATTCATATCGTGCTGCTGGTGCCTGCCGATTGATCGATGGTAAGGTAAAAGCAAATCGACAAGTATCCTGTGGGTGTAACTTGATGGTGAAAAAACAGTCAAGTCAATCACCAATAAACTCCAAGTGGCTGGTAACATGGATGCACATGGTAAACCGGGTTGTAAAGCGCCCATGGCCCATATTTGTTTATTGATGGCTCGCAAGTCATGTAAAAGCCGGTATTTCCCAGATTTTTTCTTGATCACAAAAATAGGAGTGTTCCATGGGCTAGTGGAACACTTTAAATGCCCTTGTTGTAATTGTGTTTCAACCAACTGGTGGGCAGCTCGAAGACTTTCCTCCTTAAGCGGCCATTGCTCGATCCATACGGCATTGTCATTATGCCATTGTAATGCAATCGGGAAAGTCCATGCAGTGACCGCTACCGTACGTTTTTTGTCGTTAAGACAGCACCTAGTTGACCCAAAATATCTCTGCCCAGCAGCATTTGTACAGGTGAGGGCAAGGGCAAAACAGAACAAACCACAGTCATTGTTGTCCCATCACAAGTCCCCCGTAATGGGGGCGAAGTTGCTGCTACTTTTACACCTCCAACACCTGCCAACAAGGCCGTTGCAGTAGTTGTAGGCCACATAGATGGCCAACAAGAATGTGATATTACTGACACATCAGCTCCCGTGTCCATCAGTGCCGTAAGACGTATTGTTTCGTCACCGTAAGCAACTTGTGCTTTTATCTGTGGCCTTTCGTCCATAGCTGCGGTGAAAAGAGTCAAAGGAGCCGTGGAGGATCCAAAACCCCCATCTCCTCTACTCTGGCGATTATAGGGCTGCAATCCTGCTGCCAGGTGGGGCAATGGAATCAATTGTGCTATTTTACTTTGTGATGGGACAACAAGAGGCGGAAATATTGTCTGTATCATAATCTGAATTTCTCCAGTAAAGTCTGCATCAATCAGTCCTGTTAATACAATAATTCCAGCCATAGAGGCTGACGATCTTCCAATCAATAAACACCCACACGGTTGTCCATTAATCATGACAGGTCCAAAAACCCCTGTTGCCACTCTTTGCGGCTCTTTGCTGGTTAGTGTCACATCTACTGCGGTCGCCAGGTCCAAGCCGAGGCTCCCTCCTGTGGCTGGTCGGAGCTGTGGTTGCTGTTGTTGCCTCCCTCGGAGCCGGTCACCATTTGTGTCATAGCGCGGCGGCCTTTCGCGCTCCGCTGGGAGTTTCCTGATCCCCGACAGACCACCGTGTTGTGATTGTCGGACTGGCATTTCTGGCACCACACGGAGCGAATTTTACATTTTCTCCGCACATGTCCTGTTTTGCCGCAACGATGACACTGTATTTCATCTGATGACTGCTTATAGGGTCGGCCTTGCCCTTTCGAGTCTGTGCGCAAAGGTACTAAGGCTGCCATAACCTGTTGACTATGCTCAAACTGTTTTGTCATTGTCATTGACAACGCCTCAGCCTGTTTTTGTAATCCCTTACCAATCACCTCCGTCAACATGGCCATCGGATTGCTTGGCAAGTCCTGAGCCCTCTGCAACAATTCGGCTACCGTCCATCTAGGATCTGCTGATGTAATAAGCTGCTGCGTCTGCTGGTTCCCATTCTGCATTAAACACTGCCTTAAAATTGCCTCTCGGATACCTTCTCCTACGCTTGCTGCTCTAAGTGCAGCAAGCAACTTATCCACAAATTCGCCAAGAGGTTCCTGTCTACCTTGCTTAATTCCCATATAGTGAGGATTTGCATTTCCATCCTTCTGCTTGTCAAAAGCCATCCTCACTATCTGGGCTGATGCTTGCAAAACAGGCGGCTGTAAAAGTGCCTGTAACTCTGGTCTCTCGTACTGTCCCGTTCCACACAACTGATCTACTGTTACATCAAATAGTGGATCGATTTGCTGTCTTTGTACTCCAGCTGATTGTCTAGCTAGGTGTTCCCACTCATTCAAAAATGTCATAAATTGAGATGCTGTTAGGATCAGCTTTGTAACATTATAAGAATCTCTAGGTAACATATTATAGTTCATATAAATAAAATCAATCATCTGTCTAGCTGGTTCAAATTGAACCCCAAACTGACTCGCAGTCTGTTTTAATTGAGATAACAATTTCCATGGCAATTGAGTTACATCAGCCTGAAAAACATTTTGCTCCCCAGGGACCTGTGTATACGTTACTGGAAGAACTTGATGTGAAGCAGCCAGCCGGCTAAACCCTTCCTGATCTCCTTCGGCGTTTAAGTGCTCTGCAACCTTTCGCCAATACTCTGTGTGCTTTCTTGCATGATCTTTAACACTACCTCCAGGATCTATCGCCCTGTTTGTCTCCTCTCCCTCACCTACTTTCTTCTCCTGTACAATTTGCTCAGCTAAAAGAGACGGGGAAGGCTCCTCAGCAGAGTCCTGTGTTACAGATTGTAATTCGACTCTGCCACCTAGTCCTTTTACACACGCAGCCTTCTCCTTTCTTAAATAATCCTGAACCTCTTCTGACAAAGGCAACCCAGCATGTGTAACACTTGCTCCATTTGGGTCCGTATAATCTAATCGTACCCTGGGTTGATAAGCTGCCACTTGCTCAGCACGATGCTGATCCAATGCTGTCATAACCATCTTCCACCATTTTCCACACTCCTTTGCTCGTTTTTCATCATCTAAGCCATGCAGCCACAAGTCTTGTCCAGACTTTTTCCACTGCAATCTTCCAAACACCTCATTTGGGTCCTTAAAATATCCTAACTCTCCTGCATAGCTTAACAGCGGCACCAACTCCTTTGTAAAATTTAACTTACACTGTCGCTTTTCTAAAAAGCATATAAATAAATCATACGCTGCCTGCCTATCCATAACCGTATTTAAACGTTAATACCTGTGCGCACAGTCCTCGTTTAAGCAGTTTCCGGCTCTACAGCCTCTTCGGCTTCAAGGCTGTCTTCCCTTTTCTTGCAGCCTCCGGTACTGCTATCCCGGGCCGGCCGCCTTCTTGCCTCCCGGCTTACTGCGAATCTCCCAACGTCCCGAAGAACTTCTTAAACCCTAACGTTTGTCTTCATTAGGGTCCCGTGTTCGAGCGCCACTTACTGCAAGAAGGGGGCCGCTTTAACGACCAATTTGATCAGCGGATTCCAACTTTATTGAGCATCAGACACATCTTATATACAGTTTGCTATAATTATGCCCACTTGGCAACATATTATTGGTTCCTCTCTAAATGGTTACATCATTGTTTTCACAACTCTGTGGAATTCTTCTATCCGGCCTAATTGCTCTCTTTCCCAGATCTCGCCTCCTCCTTATCTTGCTGGCCTCCCATCTCAGGGGCAGCTGGACTTCAGCATACCAAGCAATCAGCACTTTCTCACATCTCCTACTCCGCCACTGCATTATCAACAGAGAATTCTCAAGGCCTGAATTGCACAGGTGTTCCTGGGACCCATGTCCCCTCTTGCCCGACAACACTGGCCCTAGCCCCGGCCCCTTCCCAGCCCCAATCCCAGCCCTGCCCCCAGCCCTGCCCCAGCCCCAGACCCAGCCCAGGCCCCAGCTCTGTCCCAGCCCCAGTTCTGCCCCAGCCTCAACCCCAGCCCCGGCCCCTGCCCAGCCCCACTCCCACCCCTGCCCCCAGCCCTTCCCCAGCCCCAGCCCCAGCCCCAGCCCCGGCCCCAGCCTTGTCCCAGCCCCGGTCCTGCCCCAACCCGGCCCCAGCCCCAGCCCTAGCCCCAGCCCAGCCATTGACTTGTTTCCCACCCCAGCCCCAGCCCTGCCCCCAGCCCAGCCCAGCCCAAGGCCCAGCCTCCAGCCCAGTCCTGCTTCAGCGCCGGCCCCAACCCAGCCCCAGCCCCAGCCCCAACCTCAGTCCCAGCCCTGCTCCCAGCCGTGGCCCCAGATCCGGCTCCAGTCCTACCCCAGCTAAGCCCCAGCCCTACCCCAGCCCTTCCCCAGCCCAGCCCCGGCCCCAGCTACAGCCCAGGCCCCACCCCATTCCTGCGCCCTGCCCAGACCCCAGCCCCAGCCCTACTCCAGACCAGCCCCAGCCTCGGGCCCAGCCCTGCCCCAGCCCCAGTCCCCGCCCCAGCCCAGTTCTGGTCCCAGCCCAGCCCCAGCCCTGCCCCAGCCCCATCCCTAGCCCAGCCCTACCCTCAGGCCCCAGCCCCAGCCCTGCCCCAGACTCGGGCCCAGCCCTGTCTCAGGCCCAGCCCAGATCCTAGCCCAGCCTCAGCCCCAGCCCAGCCTCCAGCCCCTAGCCCAGCCCTGCACTAAGCCCCAGCCCCAGCCCCAGCCCTGCCCCGGCCTTGGGCCCAGCCCTGCCGCAGCCCCAGCCCTGCCCCAGCCCTGCACTCAGCCCCAGCCCCAGCCCCAGCCCTGCCCCGGCCCAGCCCCAGCCCCAGCCCCAGTCCAGCCCCTGCCCTGGACCCAGCCCCAGCCCAGCCCCAGCCCTGCCCCAGCACAGCCCCAGCCCTGGGCCCAGCCCAGCCCTAGCCCAGCCCCAGCCCCAGCCCCAGTCCTGCCACAGCCCAGCCCCCATCCCCAGCCCTGCCCCAGCCCTGCCCTCATCCCAGCCCCAGCCCCAGCCTGGCCCCAGCCCTGCCCGAGACCGAGACCCAGCCCCGGCCCCAGCCCCAGCCCCAGCCCAGCCCCAGCCCAGCCATAGACTTTGTTCCAGCCCCAGCCCTGCCCCAGCCCAGCCCCAGCCCCAGCCTTGCCCCAGTCCCAGCCCCAGCCCAGTCCTGGTCCCAGCCCAGCCCCAGCCCTGCCCCAGCCCCATCCCTAGCCCAGCCCTACCCTCACGCCCCAGCCCCAGCCCTGCCCCAGCCTTGGGCCCAGCCCTGTCCCGGGCCCAGCCCTGTCCCAGGCCCAGCCCAGACCCTAGCCCAGCCTCAGCCCTGGCCCCAGCCCTGCTGCAGCCCCAGCCCTGCCCCAGCCCCTGCCCCAGCCCCAGCCCCAGCCCCAGCCCAGCCATAGACTTGGTTCCCAGCCCAGCCCCAGCCCTGCCCCCAGCCCAGCCCTGCCTCAGCCCCAGCCACCGCCCAGCCCCAGCCCTGGACCCAGCCCCAGCCCCAGCCCTGCCCCAGCCCAGCCCCAGCACCAGCCACAGCCCAGCCCCAGTCCTGGACCCCAGCCTCGGGCCTAGCCCTGCCCCAGGCCCAGCCCAGACACCAGCCCAGCCCCACCCACGGCCCTGCCCCGGCCCCAGCCCAGCCCTAGCCCAGCCCTGCACAGCCACAGCCCTAACCCAGCCCTGCCCTTAGCCCAGCCCCAGCCCTGCCCCAGCCCCTAGCCCAGCCCTGCCCTCAGCCCCAGCCCCAGCCCCAGCCCTGCCCCGGCCCTGCCCCAGCCCCAGCCCAGCCCCTGCCCTGGACCCAGCCCCAGCCCAGCCCCAGCCCAGCCCCAGCCCTGGACCCAGCCCCAGTCGCAGCCCTGGCCCCAGCCCAGCCCCATCCCCAGCCCTGCCCCAGCCCCAGCCCTGCCCCAGCCCGGCCCTCATCCCAGCACCAGCCCCAGCCTGGCCCCAGCCCTTCCCCAGACCCGGCCCCAGCCCCAGCCACATCCTCGGCTCCAGCCCAGTCCTAGCCCCAGCCCCGGCCCCAGCCCTGTCCCAGCCCCAGTCCTGCCCCAGCTCCGGCTCCAGCCCTACCCCAGCCCTACCCCAGCCCTACCCCAGCCCAGATCCACCCTCGGCCCCAGCCCAGCCCCAGCCCCAGCCCTGCCCCAGACCAGCCCCAGCCACTGCCCAGCCCCAGCCCTGGACCCAGCCCCAGCCTCAGCCCAGCCCCAGCCCCAGCCCCAGCCCTGCACCAGCCCAGCCCCAGCCCCATCCCAGCCCCTGCCCTGGACCCAGCCCCAGCCCCAGCCCAGCCCTAGCCCCATCCCTGCCTCAGCCCAACCCCAGCATCAGCCACTGCCCAGCCCCAGCCCTGGCCCCAGCCCCAGCCCTGAGCCAGCCCAGCCCCAGCCCAGCCTCTGCCCTGGACCCAGCCCTAGCCCTAAACTAGCCCCATCCCAGCCCCAGCCACCGCCCAGCCCCAGCCCTGCCTCCAGCCCAGCCCCATCCCCTCCCTGGACCCAGCCCAAGCCTCAGCCCAGCCCCAGCCCTGCTCTGGACCCAGCCCCAGCCCCACCCCAGCATCATCCCCAGCCCTGCCCCAGCCCCTGCCCCAGCCCCAGCCCCAGCCCCAGCCCAGCCATAGACTTGGTTCCCAGCCCAGCCCCAGCCCTGCCCCCAGCCCAGCCCTGCCTCAGCCCCAGCCACCGCCCAGCCCCAGCCCTGGACCCAGCCCCAGCCCCAGCCCTGCCCCAGCCCAGCCCCAGCACCAGCCCCAGCCCAGCCCCAGTCCTGGACCCCAGCCTCGGGCCTAGCCCTGCCCCAGGCCCAGCCCAGACACCAGCCCAGCCCCACCCACGGCCCTGCCCCGGCCCCAGCCCAGCCCTAGCCCAGCCCTGCACAGCCACAGCCCTAACCCAGCCCTGCCCTTAGCCCAGCCCCAGCCCTGCCCCAGCCCCTAGCCCAGCCCTGCCCTCAGCCCCAGCCCCAGCCCCAGCCCTGCCCCGGCCCTGCCCCAGCCCCAGCCCAGCCCCTGCCCTGGACCCAGCCCCAGCCCAGCCCCAGCCCAGCCCCAGCCCTGGACCCAGCCCCAGTCGCAGCCCTGGCCCCAGCCCAGCCCCATCCCCAGCCCTGCCCCAGCCCCAGCCCTGCCCCAGCCCGGCCCTCATCCCAGCACCAGCCCCAGCCTGGCCCCAGCCCTTCCCCAGACCCGGCCCCAGCCCCAGCCACATCCTCGGCTCCAGCCCAGTCCTAGCCCCAGCCCCGGCCCCAGCCCTGTCCCAGCCCCAGTCCTGCCCCAGCTCCGGCTCCAGCCCTACCCCAGCCCTACCCCAGCCCTACCCCAGCCCAGATCCACCCTCGGCCCCAGCCCAGCCCCAGCCCCAGCCCTGCCCCAGACCAGCCCCAGCCCCAGCCCAGCCCCTGCCCTGGACCCAGCCCCAGCCCCAGCCCAGCCCTAGCCCCAGCCCTGCCTCAGCCCAACCCCAGCATCAGCCACTGCCCAGCCCCAGCCCTGGCCCCAGCCCCAGCCCTGAGCCAGCCCAGCCCCAGCCCAGCCTCTGCCCTGGACCCAGCCCTAGCCCTAAACTAGCCCCATCCCAGCCCCAGCCACCGCCCAGCCCCAGCCCTGCCTCCAGCCCAGCCCCATCCCCTCCCTGGACCCAGCCCCAGCCTCAGCCCAGCCCCAGCCCTGCCCTGGACCCAGCCCCAGCCCCACCCCAGCATCATCCCCAGCCCTGCCCCAGCGCAGCCCCAGCCACAACGCAGCCCCAGCCCTGGACCCCAGCCCCGGCTCCAGCCCAGCCCTAGCCCAGCCCTGCACAGCCACAGCCCTAACACAGCCCTGCCCTTAGCAAAGCCCCAGCCCTGCCCCAGCTTCGGGCCCAGCCCTGTCCCAGGCCCAGCCCACACCCTAGCCCAGCCTCAGCCCTGGCCCCAGCCCTGCCGCAGCCCCAGCCCTGCCCCAGCCCTGCCTCAGCCCCACCCCAGCCTCCAGCCCCTAGCCCAGCCCCAGCCCCAGCCCTGGCCCCATACTTGGCCCAGACCCAACCCAGACTCAGCCCCATGCCTGCCCCCAGCCCCAGCCCTGCACCGAACCCAGCCCCAGCCCGGCCCCAGCCCTGCCCCAGCTCTGGCCCCAGCCCTGTCCCCAGCCCCGGCCCCTGCCCTAGTCAAGCCCTGCCTTCAGCCCCAGCCCCAGCCCCAGCCCAGCCCCTGCCCTGGACCCAGCCCTAGTCCTGCCCCAGCCACAGCCCTGCCCCAGCCCCAGACCCAGACCCAGCCCTGGACCCAGCCCCAGTTGCAGCCCTGGCCCCAGCCCAGCCCTAGCCGAGCCCTGCCCCAGGCCCAGCCCTAGCCCAGCCCTGCCCTAGCCCAAGCCCAGCCTCCAGTCCCTAGCCCAGCCCCAGCTCAGCCCCACCCAGCCCCAGCCCTGCCCCAGCCCAAGCCCTGCCCCAGCCCACCATCAGCCCCAGCCCCAGGCCTGCCCCAGCCCCAGTCCTGCCCCAGCCCCGGCCCCAGCTCCAGCACCAGCCCAGCCATAGACTTGGTTCCAGCCTGGGCCCCAGCCCTGCCCCAACTCAGCCCCACCCCAAGGCCCAGCCTCCAGCCTTGTCCTTCCCCAGCCCCAGCACCAGCCCCGACTCCAGCCCTACCCCAGCCCTGCCCCAGCCTCGGGCCCAGCCCTGTCCCAGGCCCAGCCCAGATCCTAGCCCAGCCTCAGCCCCGGCCCCAGCCCTGCCGCAGCCCCAGCCCTGCCCCACCCCAGACTCCAGCCCCTAGCACAGCCCCAGCCCCAGCCCTGGCCCCATCCTTGGCCCAGACCCAGCCCTGCCCCCAGCCCCAGCCCTGCACCGAACCCAGCCCCAGCCCAGCCCCACCCCTGCCCCAGCTCTGGCCCCAGCCCTGTCCCCAGCCCCGGCCCCTGCCCCAGCCCCAGCCCTAGCCCAGCCCTGGACCCAGCCCCAGCCCCAGCCCTGCCCCAGCCCAGCCCCAGCACCAGCCCAGCCCCAGCCCTGGTCCCAGCCCCAGTCGCAGCCCTGGCCCCAACCCAGCCCCACCCCAAGGCCCAGCCTCCAGCCTTGTCCTACCCCAGCCCCTGCGCCAGCCCCGACTCCAACCGTACCCCAGCCCTGCCCCAGCCTCGGGCCCAGCCCTGTCCCAGGCCCAGCCCAGACCCTAGCCCAGCCTGAGCCCCGGCCCCAGCCCTGCCGCAGCCCCAGCCCTGCCCCAGCCCAGCCCCAGCCCCAGCCCTGCCCCAGCCCAGCCCCAGCCACCGCCCAGCCCCAGCCTTGGACCCAGCCCCAGCCCCAACCCTGGACCCAGCCCAGCCCCAGCCCCAGCCCTGGCCCCAGCCCCAGCCCCAGCCCTGCCCCAGAAGAGCCCCAGCCACCGCCCAGCCCCAGCCCTGCCCCAAGCCCCAGCCCAGACCCCAGCCCAGCCCCACCCTCGGCACCAGCCCAGCCCTAGCCACCGCCCAGCCCCTGCCCTGGACCCAGCCCCAGCCCCAGGCCAGCCCCAGCCCCAGCCCTACCCACAGCCCCCACCCAGCCCCTGCCCTGGACCCAGCCCCAGCCCTAACCCAGCCCCAGCCCAGTCCCAGCCCCAGCCCAGCCCCAGCCCTGCCCTGGACCCAGCCCCAGCCCCAGCCCAGCCCCAGCCCAGCCCCAGCGACAGCGCAGCCCCAGCCCTGGACCCCAGCCTCGGGCCCAGCCCTGCCCCAGGTCCAGCCCAGACCCCAGCACAGCCCCACCCACGGCCCTAGCCCCAGCCACAGCCCCGACTCCAGCCCTACCCCAGCCCTGCCCCAGCCTCGGGCCCAGCCCTGTCCCAGGCCCAGCCCAGACTCTAGCCCATCCTCAACCCCGGCCCCAGCCCTGCCGCAGCCCCAGCCCTGCCCCAGCCCAGCCCCAGCCACCGCCAAGCCCCAGCCCTGGACCCAGCCCCAGCCCCAACCCTGGACCCAGCCCTGCCCCAGCCCCAGCAATGCCCCAGAACAGCCCCAGCCACCGCCCAGCCCCAGCCCTGCCCCAGCCCAGCCCAGACCCCAGCCCAGTAGCACCCTCGGCACCAGCCCAGCCCCAGCACCAGCCTTAGCCCAGCCCCTGCCCTGGACCCAGCCCCAGCCCCAGCCCAGCCCCAGCCCCAGCCCTGCCCCAGAACAGCCCCAGCAACCACCCAGCCCCAGCCCTGCCCGCAGCACCAGCCCAGCCCCTGCCCTGGACCCAGCCCCAGCCCTAACCCAGCCCCAGCCCCAATCCCAGCCCTGCGCCAGCCCCAGCCCCATCCATTCCCCCAGCCCAGCCCAGCCCCATCCCCATCCCTGCCCCCAGCCCAGCCCCAGCCCCAGCCCTACCCCAGCCCAGCCCCAGCCTCGGGTCCAGCCCTGCCCCAGGCCCAGCCCATACCCCAGCCCAGCCCCACCCTCATCCCCAGCCCAGCCCTAGGCCCAGCCCTGTCCCTGCCCCAGTCCTGCCCCAGCCCCGGCCCCAGCCTCGGCCCCTGCCCTGGCCCCAGCACCAGCCCCAGACCAGCCCCAGCCCAGCCCCAGCCCCATCCCAGCCCCAGCCCAGCCCCATCCCCAGCCCTGCCCCAGCCCTGCCCTCATCCCAGTCCCAGCCCCAGCCTGGCCCCAGCCCTGCTCCAGACCCGGCCCCAGCCCTGCCCAAGACCCAGCCCTACCCCAGCCCTGGCCCCATCCTTGGCCCATCCCCCAACCCAGACTCAGCCCCATCCCTGTCCCCAGCCCCAGCCTTGCACCTAACCCAGCCCCGGCCCCTGCCTCAGCCCCAGCCCCAGCCCCAGCCCAGCCCTAACCCCAGCCACAGCCCAGCCACAGTCCTGCCCCAGCCCCGGCCCCAGCCCTGGCCCCTGCCCAGCCCCACTCCCATCCCTGCCCCCATCCCTGCCCCAGCCCCAGCCCCAACCCCAGCCCCGGTCGCAGCCTTGTCCCAGCCCCAGTCCTGCCCCAGCCCCGGCCCCAGCCCCAGCCCCAGCCCCAGCCCAGCCATAGACTTGGTTCCCACCCCAGCCCCAGCCCTGCCCCCCGCCCAGTCCATCCCAAGGCCCAGCCTCCAGCCTAGTCCTGCTTCACCGCCGGCCCCAACCTCAGTCCCAGCCCTGCTCCCAGCCCCAGTCCTGCCCCAGCTCTGGCCCCAGCCCTGTCCCCAGCCCCGGCCCCTGCCCCAGCCCCAGCCCTGCCCCAGCCCAGCCCCAGCCCCAGCCCAGCCCCTGCCCTGGACCCAGCCCCAGCCCAGCCCCAGTGTCGTGGGGTGGAAGGGTAAGGCCAAGAAGCCTCCTCCCTTCCCCCTTGTAAGGGAAAAGGGAAAAAAAAAATTGAAGGGAAAGGAAAAAAACTCACAAGCTGAATTAGCAAGGCAGTGGAGCTATATTTACAAAGCAACGTAGGGTATGCAGGGGAATATTTACAAATTTACAAGATCTACAATATATACAAAGATATACAACAGAGTAACACAGAAAATGAGAGTAACCCCCCTAAGGCAGAGGGGGGTTCCCCACCTCCGCTCTCCCCTCTCTCCCCCCCCTTTCCCCAGAATGGGATAGAAAGAGAGAGAAAAGAGAGGAAAAAAAAAAATGTTAGAAGCAGTTTTGTGTTAATTGGAAGGGAGTTAATACCGGCCTTTATCTGTCTTCAAGGCCGAGGCCTTGGCAGAAAGCCCAGCACAGACAGAGAGCTGCTGCACCGTGGAGAGGCGGAAGCAAGACTGCAGATAGGGTGCCGGAGTGCCCAGGATAGTCCCAGCTCACTCCCAGTTCAGAAGGTGCTACCTCCCACTTCACCAATGAAATAGTTTAGATTATTCTTTCCGTTTACCAACTTCCGTCCACCATATTCCCTTTCTTAAGGGGACAGCGTCAAACGGCCACACCCAGCCCCAGCCCCAGCCCTGCCCCAGCCCAGCCACAGCCACAGCCCAGCCCCAGCCCTGGACCCAGCCCCAGCCCCAGCCTGGCCCCAGCCCTGCCCCAGACCCGGCCCCAGCCCTGCCCCAACCCAGCCCCACCCCAAGGCCCAGCCTGCAGCCCAGTCCTGCCCCAGCCCCGGCCACAGCCCCAACTCCAGCCCTACCCCAGCCCTGCCCCAGCCTCGGGCCCAGCCCCGGGCCCAGCCCTGTCCCAGGCCCAGCCCAGACCCTAGCCCAGCCTCAACCCCGGCCCCAGGCCTGCCGCAGTCCCAGCCCTGCCCCAGCCCAGCCCCAGCCCCAGCCCTGCCCCAGCCCAGCCCCAGACACAGCCAAGCCCCAGCCCAGATCCAGCCCCAGCACCAACACTGGACCCAGCCCAGCCCCAGCCCCAGCCCTGCCCCAATCCCAGCAATGCCCCAGAACAGCCCCAGCCACCGCCCAGCCCCAGCCCTGCCCCAGCCCAGCCCCACCCTCGGCACCAGCCCAGCCCCAGCACCAGCCCCAGCCCAGGCCCTGCCATGGGCCCAGCCCCAGCCCAGCCCCTGCCCTGGACCCAGCCCCAGCCCAGCCCCAGCCCTGCCCTGGACCCAGCCCCAGCCCCACCCCAGCCTCATCCCCAGCCCTGCCCCAGCCCAGCCCCAGCCAGAGCACAGCCCCAGCCCTGGATGCCTGCCTCGGGCCCAGCCCTGTCCCAGGCCCAGCCCAGACCCTAGCCCAGCCTCCAGCCCCTAGCCCAGCCCCAGCCACAGCGCAGCCCCAGCCCTGGACCCCAGCCTTGGGCCCAGCCCTGCCCCAGGCCCAGCCCAGACACCAGCCCAGCCCCACCCACGGCCCCAGCCCCAGCTCCAGCCCAGCCCTAGCCCAGCCCTAGCCCAGCCCTGCACAGCCACAGCCCTAACCCAGCCCTGCCCTTAGCCCAGCCCCAGCCCTGCCCCAGCCCCGGCCCCAGCCCTGCCGCAGCCCCAGCCCTGCCCCACCCCAGCCTCCAGCCCCTAGCCCAGCCCCAGCCCTGCGCCAGCCCAAGCCCCAGCCAAGACCAAGCCCCAGCCCAGCCCAAGCCCCAGCCTTGCCCCAGTCCCCGCCCCAGCCCAGTCCTGGTCCCACCCCAGCCCCAGCCATGCCCCAGCCCCAGCCCTAGCCCAGTCCTGCCCCAGCCCCGGGCCCTACCCAGCCCCAGCCCCGGCCCCAACCTCAGTCCCAGCCCTGCTCCCAGTCCTGGACCCAGCCCCAGCCCCAGCCCTGCCCCAGTCCCGACCACAGCCCTGACCCCAGCCCCAGCCCCAGCCCTTCCCCAGCCCCGACCACAGCCCTGGCCCCAGCCCCATCCCTGCCCCAGCCCCGCCCCACCCTCGGCACCAGCCCAGCCCCAGCACCAGCCCCAGCCCAGGCCCTGCCATGGGCCCAGCCCCAGCCCAGCCCCTGCCCTGGACCCAGCCCCAGCCCAGCCCCAGCCCTGCCCTGGACCCAGCCCCAGCCCCACCCCAGCCTCATCCCCAGCCCTGCCCCAGCCCAGCCCCAGCCAGAGCGCAGCCCCAGCCCTGGACGCCCGCCTCGGGCCCAGCCCTGTCCCAGGCCCAGCCCAGACCCTAGCCCAGCCTCCAGCCCCTAGCCCAGCCCCAGCCACAGCACAGCCCCAGCCCTGGACCCCAGCCTTGGGCCCAGCCCTGCCCCAGGCCCAGCCCAGACACCAGCCCAGCCCCACCCACGGCCCCAGCCCCGGCTCCAGCCCAGCCCTAGCCCAGCCCTAGCCCAGCCCTGCACAGCCACAGCCCTAACACAGCCCTGCCCTTAGCCCAGCCCCAGCCCTGCCCCAGCCCCGGCCCCAGCCCTGCCGCAGCCCCAGCCCTGCCCCACCCCAGCCTCCAGCCCCTAGCCCAGCCCCAGCCCTGCGCCAGCCCAAGCCCCAGCCAAGACCAAGCCCCAGCCCAGCCCCAGCCCCAGCCTTGCCCCAGTCCCCACCCCAGCCCAGTCCTGGTCCCACCCCAGCCCCAGCCATGCCCCAGCCCCAGCCCTAGCCCAGTCCTGCCCCAGCCCCGGGCCCTACCCAGCCCCAGCCCCGGCCCCAACCTCAGTCCCAGCCCTGCTCCCAGTCCTGGACCCAGCCCTAGCCCCAGCCCTGCCCCAGTCCCCGACCACAGCCCTGTCCCCAGCCTCAGCCCCAGCCCTTCCCCAGCCCCGAACACAGCCCTGGCCCCAGCCCCATCCCTGCCCCAGCCCCGCCCCCAGCCCTGTCCCCAGCACAGCCCCAGCCCTGCCCCAGTCCCAGCCACTGCCCCGGCCCCAGCCCCAGCCCGGCCCCAGCCCCAGCCCAGCCCCAGCCCCATCCCTGCCCCCAGTCCAGCCCCAGCCCCAGCCCTGTCCCAGCCCTGCCCCAGCCCCAGTCCTGCTCCAGCCCCGGCCCCAGCCCTAGCCCCAGCCCTGCCCAAGGCTTGGGTCCAGCCCCAGCCCCAGCCCTGCACCCAGCCCAGCCCCAGCCCTGGCCTCAACCTCAGATCCAGCCCTGCTCCCAGCCCTGGCTCCAGCCCTGCCCCAGCCCTGCCCCAGCCTCGAGCCCAGCCCTGTCCCAGGCCCAGCCCAGACCCAGCCCCAGCCCCAGCCCCAGGCCAGCCCTAACCTAGCCCTGCCCCATTCCCAGCCCTACCTCATCCCTGCCGTCAGCCCAGCCCCAGCATTAGACCCAGCCCTACCCCAGCCCAAGCCCCAGCCCCAGCAACAGCCCCATCCTGGCCCCCAGCCCAGCCCAGCCCCATCCCCATCCCTGACCCCAGCCCCAGCCCAGCCCCAGCCCTTCCGCAGCCCCAGCCTCAGCCTCGGCCCCAGCCCAGTACTAGCCCAGCCCTGCCCCAGGCCCAGCCCTAGCCCAGCCCTGCCCCAGCCCAGCCCCAGCCCCAGCCCAGCCCCAGCCCTGGACCCAGCCCCAGCCCCAGCCCTGGCCCCAGCCATGCTGCAGCCCCAGCCCTGCCCCAGCCCTGCCCTCAGCCCCAGCCCCAGCCATCCCCCGGCCCCAGCCCCAGCCTTGTCCCAGCCCCAGTCCTGCCCCAGCCCCGGCCCCAGACCCAGCCCCAGCCCCAGCTCAGCCATAGACTTGGTTCCCACCCCAGCCCCAGCCCTGCCCCCAGCCCAGCCCCAGCCTCCAGCCTAGTCCTGCTTCAGCCCCGGCCCCAACCTCAGTCTCTGCCCTGCTCCCAGCCCCCACCCCAGCCCCGGCCCCAGCCCCAGTGCTGCCCCAGCTCCGGCCCCAGCCCCGGCCCCTGCCCAGCCCCACTCCCATCCCTGCCCCCAGCCCTGCCCCAGCCCAGCTCCAGCCACCGCCCAGCCCCAGACATGGACCCAGCCCAGCCCCAGCCCCAGCCCTGGCCCCAGCCCCAGCCCCAGCCCCAGCCCAGCCCCAGCCCTGCCCCAGCCCAGCCCCAGCACCAGCCCCAGCCCAGCCCCTGCCCTGGACCCAGCCCCAGCCCCAGCCCTGCCCCAGCCCAACCCCAGCCCTGCCCCAGCCCAGCCCCAGCACCAGCCACCGCTCAGCCCCAGCCCTGCCCCCAGCCCAGCCCCATCCCCACCCTGGACCCAGCCCCAGTCCCAGCCCAGCCCCAGCCCTGCCCTGGACCCAGCCCCAGCCCCACCCCAGCCTCATCCCCAGCCCTGCCCCAGCCCAGCCCCAGCCACAGCGCAGCCCCAGCCCTGGACCCCAGCCCCAGCCCCACCCCAGCCTCATCCCCAGCCCTGCCCCAGCCCAGCCCCAGCCACAGCGCAGCCCCAGCCCTGGACCCCAGACTCGGGCCCAGCCCTGCCCCAGGCCCAGCCCAGACACCAGCCCAGCCCCACCCACCACCGCAGCCCCGGGTCCAGCCCAGCCCTAGCCCAGCCCTAGACCAGCCCTGCACAGCCACAGCCCTAACCCAGCCCTGCCCTTAGCCCAGCCCCAGCCCTGCCCCAGTCTCAGGCCCAGCCCTGTCCCAGGCCCAGCCCAGACCCTAGCCCAGCCTCCAGCCCCTAGCCCAGACCCAGCCACAGCGCAGCCCCAGCCCTGGACCCCAGCCTTGGGCCCAGCCCTGCCCCAGGCCCAACCCAGACACCAGCCCAGCTCCACCCATAGCCCCAGCCGTGGCTCCAGCCCAGCCCTAGCCCAGCCCTGCACAGCCAGAGCCCTAACACAGCCCTGCCCTTAGCCCAGCCCCAGCCCTGCCCCAGCCCCGGCCCCAGCCCTGCCGCAGCCCCAGCCCTGCCCCAGCCCTGCCTCAGCCCCAGCCCAGCCTCCAGCCCCTAGCACAGCCCCAGCCCCAACCCTGGCCCCATCCTTGGCCCAGCCCCCAACCCAGACTCAGCCCCATCCCTGCCCCCAGCCCCAGCCCTGCACCGAACCCAGCCCCAGCCCGGCCCCAGCCCTGCCCCAGCTCTGGCCCCAGCCTTGTCCCCTGCCGCGGCCCCTGCCCCAGTCCCAGCCCTAGCCCAGCCCTGCCCTCAGCCCCAGCCCAAGCCCCAGCCCTCCCCCGGCCCAGCCCCAGCCCAAGCCCAGCCCCTGCCCCAGCCCCAGCCCTAGCCCAGCCCTGCCCTCAGCCCCAGCCCCAGTCCCAGCCCTCCCCCGGCCCAGCCCCAGCCCCAGCCCTGGACCCAGCCCCAGCCCAGCCCCAGCCCTGGACCCAGCCCCAGCCCAGCCCCAGCCCTGGACCCAGCCACAGTCGCAGCCCTGGTCACAGCCCAGACCCTAGCCCAGCCTCAGCCCCGCCTCCAGTCCCCCGCCCCAGCCCAGCCCTGCTCCCAGCCCCGGCCCCAGTCCCGGCTCCAGCCCTACCTCAGCCCTGCCCCAGCCTCGAGCCCAGCCCTGTCCCAGGCCCAGCCCAGACCCCAGCCCACCCTCAGCCCTGCCCCAGCCCTGCCACAGCCCGAGTCCTCCCCAGCCCCGGCCCCAGCCGCAGCCCAGCCCCTGCCCTGGACCCAGCCCCAGCCCCACCCCAGCCTCATCCCCAGCCCTGCCCCAGCCCAGCCCCAGCCAGAGCGCAGCCCCAGCCCTGGACGCCCGCCTCGGGCCCAGCCCTGTCCCAGGCCCAGCCCAGACCCTAGCCCAGCCTCCAGCCCCTAGCCCAGCCCCAGCCACAGCACAGCCCCAGCCCTGGACCCCAGCCTTGGGCCCAGCCCTGCCCCAGGCCCAGCCCAGACACCAGCCCAGCCCCACCCACGGCCCCAGCCCCGGCTCCAGCCCAGCCCTAGCCCAGCCCTAGCCCAGCCCTGCACAGCCACAGCCCTAACACAGCCCTGCCCTTAGCCCAGCCCCAGCCCTGCCCCAGCCCCGGCCCCAGCCCTGCCGCAGCCCCAGCCCTGCCCCACCCCAGCCTCCAGCCCCTAGCCCAGCCCCAGCCCTGCGCCAGCCCAAGCCCCAGCCAAGACCAAGCCCCAGCCCAGCCCCAGCCCCAGCCTTGCCCCAGTCCCCACCCCAGCCCAGTCCTGGTCCCACCCCAGCCCCAGCCATGCCCCAGCCCCAGCCCTAGCCCAGTCCTGCCCCAGCCCCGGGCCCTACCCAGCCCCAGCCCCGGCCCCAACCTCAGTCCCAGCCCTGCTCCCAGTCCTGGACCCAGCCCTAGCCCCAGCCCTGCCCCAGTCCCGACCACAGCCCTGTCCGCCCTAGCCCCAGCCCTGCCCCAGTCCCGACCACAGCCCTGTCCCCAGCCTCAGCCCCAGCCCTTCCCCAGCCCCCGAACACAGCCCTGGCCCCAGCCCCCATCCCTGCCCCAGCCCCGCCCCCAGCCCTGTCCCCAGCACAGCCCCAGCCCTGCCCCAGTCCCAGCCACTGCCCCGGCCCCAGCCCCAGCCCGGCCCCAGCCCCCAGCCCAGCCCCAGCCCCATCCCTGCCCCCAGTCCAGCCCCAGCCCCAGCCCTGTCCCCAGCCCTGCCCCAGCCCCAGTCCTGCTCCAGCCCCGGCCCCAGCCCTAGCCCCAGCCCTGCCCAAGGCTTGGGTCCAGCCCCAGCCCCAGCCCTGCACCCAGCCCAGCCCCAGCCCTGGCCTCAACCTCAGATCAGCCCTGCTCCCAGCCCTGGCTCCAGCCCTGCCCCAGCCCTGCCCCCAGCCTCGAGCCCAGCCCTGTCCCAGGCCCAGCCCAGACCCAGCCCCAGCCCCAGCCCCAGGCCAGCCCTAACCTAGCCCTGCCCCATTCCCAGCCCTACCTCATCCCTGCCGTCAGCCCAGCCCCAGCATTAGACCCAGCCCTACCCCAGCCCAAGCCCCAGCCCCAGCAACAGCCCCATCCTGGCCCCCAGCCCAGCCCAGCCCCATCCCCATCCCTGACCCCAGCCCCAGCCCAGCCCCAGCCCTTCCGCAGCCCCAGCCTCAGCCTCGGCCCCAGCCCAGTACTAGCCCAGCCCTGCCCCAGGCCCAGCCCTAGCCCAGCCCTGCCCCAGCCCAGCCCCAGCCCCAGCCCAGCCCCAGCCCTGGACCCAGCCCCAGCCCCAGCCCTGGCCCCCAGCCATGCTGCAGCCCCCAGCCCTGCCCCAGCCCTGCCCTCAGCCCAGCCCCAGCCATCCCCCGGCCCCAGCCCCAGCCTTGTCCCAGCCCCAGTCCCTGCCCCCAGCCCCGGCCCCAGACCCAGCCCCAGCCCCAGCTCAGCCATAGACTTGGTTCCCACCCCAGCCCCAGCCCTGCCCCCAGCCCAGCCCCAGCCTCCAGCCTAGTCCTGCTTCAGCCCCGGCCCCAACCTCAGTCTCTGCCCTGCTCCCAGCCCCCACCCCAGCCCCGGCCCCAGCCCCAGTGCTGCCCCCAGCTCCGGCCCCCAGCCCCGGCCCCTGCCCAGCCCCACTCCCATCCCTGCCCCCAGCCCTGCCCCAGCCCAGCTCCAGCCACCGCCCAGCCCCAGACATGGACCCAGCCCAGCCCCAGCCCCAGCCCTGGCCCCAGCCCCAGCCCCAGCCCCAGCCCAGCCCCAGCCCTGCCCCAGCCCAGCCCCAGCACCAGCCCCAGCCCAGCCCCTGCCCTGGACCCAGCCCCAGCCCCAGCCCTGCCCCAGCCCAACCCCAGCCCTTGCCCCAGCCCAGCCCCAGCACCAGCCACCGCTCAGCCCCAGCCCTGCCCCCAGCCCAGCCCCATCCCCACCCTGGACCCAAGCCCCAGTCCCAGCCCAGCCCCAGCCCTGCCCTGGACCCAGCCCCAGCCCCACCCCAGCCTCATCCCCAGCCCTGCCCCAGCCCAGCCCCAGCCACAGCGCAGCCCCAGCCCTGGACCCCAGCCCCAGCCCCACCCCAGCCTCATCCCCAGCCCTGCCCCAGCCCAGCCCCAGCCACAGCGCAGCCCCAGCCCTGGACCCCCAGACTCGGGCCCAGCCCTGCCCCAGGCCCAGCCCAGACACCAGCCCAGCCCCACCCACCACCGCAGCCCCGGGTCCAGCCCAGCCCTAGCCCAGCCCTAGACCAGCCCTGCACAGCCACAGCCCTAACCCAGCCCTGCCCTTAGCCCAGCCCCAGCCCTGCCCCCAGTCTCAGGCCCCAGCCCTGTCCCAGGCCCAGCCCAGACCCTAGCCCAGCCTCCAGCCCCTAGCCCAGACCCCAGCCACAGCGCAGCCCCCAGCCCTGGACCCCAGCCTTGGGCCCAGCCCTGCCCCAGGCCCAACCCAGACACCAGCCCAGCTCCACCCATAGCCCCAGCCGTGGCTCCAGCCCAGCCCTAGCCCAGCCCTGCACAGCCAGAGCCCTAACACAGCCCTGCCCTTAGCCCAGCCCCAGCCCTGCCCCAGCCCCGGCCCCAGCCCTGCCGCAGCCCCCAGCCCTGCCCCAGCCCTGCCTCAGCCCCAGCCCAGCCTCCAGCCCCTAGCACAGCCCCAGCCCCAACCCTGGCCCCATCCTTGGCCCAGCCCCCAACCCAGACTCAGCCCCATCCCTGCCCCCAGCCCCAGCCCTGCAACCGAACCCAGCCCCAGCCCGGCCCCAGCCCTGCCCCAGCTCTGGCCCCAGCCTTGTCCCCTGCCCCGGCCCCTGCCCCAGTCCCAGCCCTAGCCCAGCCCTGCCCTCAGCCCCAGCCCAAGCCCCAGCCCTCCCCCGGCCCAGCCCCAGCCCAAGCCCAGCCCCTGCCCCAGCCCCAGCCCTAGCCCAGCCCTGCCCTCAGCCCCAGCCCCAGTCCCAGCCCTCCCCCCGGCCAGCCCCAGCCCCAGCCCTGGACCCAGCCCCAGCCCAGCCCCAGCCCTGGACCCAGCCCCAGCCCAGCCCCAGCCCTGGACCCAGCCACAGTCGCAGCCCTGGTCACAGCCCAGACCCTAGCCCAGCCTCAGCCCCGCCTCCAGTCCCCGCCCCAGCCCAGCCCTGCTCCCAGCCCCGGCCCCAGTCCCGGCTCCAGCCCTACCTCAGCCCTGCCCCAGCCTCGAGCCCAGCCCTGTCCCAGGCCCAGCCCAGACCCCAGCCCACCCTCAGGCCCTGCCCCAGCCCTGCCACAGCCCGAGTCCTCCCCAGCCCCGGCCCCAGCCGCAGCCCAGCCCCAGCCCTGGACCCAGCCCCAGTCGCAGCCCCAGCCCTGCACAGCCACAGCCCTAACACAGCCCTGCCCTTAGCCCAGCCCCAGCCCTGCCCCAGCCTCGGGCCCAGCCCTGTCCCAGGCCCAGCCCAGACCCCTAGCCCAGCCCAGCCCCAGCCCCAGCCCAGCCCCAGCCCAGCCCAGCCCCAGCCCTGCCCCAGCCCAGCCACAGCCACAGCCCAGCCCCAGCCACAGCCCAGCCCCAGCCCTGCCCCAGCCCAGCCACAGCCACAGCCCCAGCCCCAGCCCCAGCCCTGCCCCAGCCCAGCCACAGCCACAGTCCAGCCCCAGCCCAGCCCCAGCCCCAGGCCTGCCCCAGCCAGCACAGCCACAGCCCAGCCCCAGCCCTGGACCCAGCCCCAGCCCCAGCCCAGCCCCAGCCCCAGTCCTGCCCCCACCCAGCCCCAGCCCTGCCCCAGAACAGCCCCAGCCACTGCCCAGCACCAGCCCTGCCCGCAGCCCCAGCCCAGCCCCTGCCCTGGACCCAGCCCCAGCCCCAGCCTTGTCCCAGCCCCAGTCCTGCCCCAGCCCCAGCCCCAGCCCAGCCATAGACTTGGTTCCCACCCCAGCCCCAGCCCTGCCCCCAGCCCAGCCCAGCCCAAGGCCCAGCCTCCAGCCCAGTCCTGCTTCAGCGCCGGCCCCCAACCCAGCCCCAGCCCCGGCCCCAGCCCCAGTCCTGCCCCAGCTCCGGCCCCAGCCCCAGCCCCTGCCCAGCCCCACTCCCATCCCTGCCCCCAGCCCTGCCCAGCTCCAGCCCCAGCCCAGCCCCGGTCCCAGCCCTGCCCCATCCCTGCTCCCAGCCCAAGCCCCATACCCAATCCTTGCCCCCCAGCCCAGCCCCCAGCCCGGCCCCAGCCCCAGCCCCGGCCCCAGCTCAGTGCTAGCCCAGCCCTGCCCCCAGCCCAGCGCTAGCCCAGCCCTGCCCCCCAGCCCAGCACCAGCCCTGCCCCCATTACCAGCCCTAGTCCCAGCCCTGCCCCAGCCCAGCCCAAGCCACAGCCAACCCTGCCCCGAACCCAGCCCCAGCCCAGACCCATCCCTGCCCCAGCTCTGGCCCTAGCCCTTGCCCAGCCCTGCACTCAGCCCCAGCCCCAGCCCCAGCCCCAGCCCCACCCTCGGCCCCAGACCAGCCCCAGCCCCAGCCCCAGCCCTGCCCCAGCCCAGCCCAGCCACAGCCCGGCCCCCAGCCCAGCCCAAGCCACAGCCCAGCCCTGCCCCGAACCCAGCCCCAGACCGGACGCTGCCCTGCCCCAGCTCTGGCCCTAGCCCTGCCCCAGTCCCCCACCCCAACCCCAGACAAAGGACCCAGCCCTGCCCAGCTCCAGCCCCAGCCCAGCCCTGGTCCCAGCCCCAGCCCCTTCCTGCCCCCAGCCCAGCCCCAGCCCCAGCCCTGCCACCAGCCCAGCACCAGCCCTGCCCCAGGCCTAGCCCCACCTCCAGCCCTGCCCCATCCCCAGCTCTAGCCCATCCCCAGCTCCAGCCCAGCCCCAGCCCAGCCCCAGCCCCAGCTCCTGCCCCAGCCCAGCCCCAGCCCCAGCCCTGCCACCAGCCCAGCACCAGCCCTGCCCCAGGCCTAGCCCCACCTCCAGCCCTGCCCCATCCCCAGCTCTAGCCCATCCCCAGCTCCAGCCCAGCCCCAGCCCAACCTCCTGCCCCAGCCCTGCCCCAGCCCCAGCCCTATCCCCAGTCTAGTCGTGCCCCAGCCCCAGCCCGGCCCCCAGCCCAGCCAAGCCCCATCCCCATACCTGACCCCAGCCCCAGCCCTGCCCAAACCTTGGTTCCAGCCCCGGCCCCAGGACTGCCCCAGCCCTACCCCTAACTCAGCCTCAGCCCCAGCCACACCCTCGGCACCAGCCCAGCCCCAGCCCCAGCCCCAACCTTGGCCCCAGCCCAGCCCCAGTTCCAGCCCTGCCCCAGCCCTGCCCCAGCCCTGTCCCAGCCCTACCCCCAGCCCTGCCCCAGCCCTGCCCCAGCCCTGCCCCAGCCCCAGCCCCAGCCCTGCCCCAGCCCTGGACCCAGCCACAGCCCAGCCCCTGCCATATCCCTGCCCCATCCCCACCCCCAGCCCTGTCCCCAGCACAGCCCCAGCCCTGCCCCAGTCCCAGCCACAGCCCCGGCCCCAGCCCCAGCCAGCCCCAGCCCCATCCCTGCCCCCAGCCCAACCCCAGCCCCAGCCCCGTCCCCAGACCTGCCCCAGCCCCAGTCCTGCCCCAGCCCCGGCCCCAGCCCCAGCCCCAGCCCCAGCCCAGCCCAGCCCCAGCCCCAGCCCCAGCCCAGCCCCAGCCCTTCCGCAGCCCCAGCCTCAGCCTCAGCCCCAGCCCTGCCCTCAAGCCCAGCCTCAGCCTCAGCCTCAGCCCCAGCCCAGCACAAGCCGAGCCCTGCCCCTAGCCCTAGCCCTAGCCCAGCCCTTCCCCAGGCCCAGCCCTATCCCAGCCATGCCCTCAGCCCAGCCTCAGCCTTGGCCCCAGCCCACCACTAGCCCAGCCCTGCCCCCAGCCCTAGCCCAGCCCTGCCCCAGGCCCAGCCCTATCCCAGCCCTGCCCTCAGCCCAGCCTCAGCCCGGCCCCAGGCCCAGCCCAGACCCCAGCCCAGCCCTAGCCCCGGCCTCAACCTCAGATCCAGCCCTGCTCCCAGCCCCGGCTCCAGCCCTACCCCAGCCCTGCCCCAGTCTCGAGCCCAGCCCTGCCCCAGGCCCAGCCCTAGCCCTGCCCTGCCCTCAGCCCAGCCTCAGCCTCAGCCCCAGCCCAGCACTAGCCCTGGACCCAGCCCCAGCCCCAGCCCCAGCCCTGTCCCAGACCAGCCCCAGCCCCAGCCCCAGCCCAGCCCAGCCCCAGCCCCAGCCCAGCCCCAGCCCTTCCACAGCCCCAGCCTCAGCCTCGGCACCAGCCCAGCACTAGCCCAGCCCTGCCCCAGCCCCAGCCCCAGCCCAGCCCCAGCCACAGCCCAGCCCCAGCCCTGCCCCACCCCAGCCACAGCCACAGCCCAGCCCCAGCCCTAGCCCTGCCCCAGCCCAGCCACAGCCACAGTCCAGCCCCAGCCCAGCCCCAGCCCCAGCCCTGCCCCAGCCCAGCCACAGCCACAGCCCAGCCCCAGCCCTGGACCCAGCCCCAGCCCCAGCCCAGTCCCACCCCAGCCCTGCCCCGAACCCAGCCCCAGCCCGGACCCAGCCCTGCCCCAGCTCTGGCCCTAGCCCCGGCCCCAGCCCCGGCCCCAGCCCCAGCCCCAGTCCTGCCCCACCCAGACCCATCCCTGCCCCAGAACAGCCCCAGCCACCGCCCAGCACCAGCCCTGCCCGCAGCCCCAGCCCAGCCCCAGCCCCAGCCCAGCCCCAGCCACAGCCCAGCCCCAGCCGTGCCCCAGCCCAGCCACAGCCACAGCCCAGCCCCAGCCCTGGACCCAGCCCCAGCCAAGCCCCAGCCCTGCCCCGAACCCAGCCCCAGCCCGGACCCAGCCCTGCCCCAGCTCTGGCCCTAGCCCCGGCCCCAGCCCCGGCCCCAGCCCCAGCCCCAGTCCTGCCCCATTCCAGCCCCCATCCCCAGCCCTGCCCCAGGCCTGCCCCAGCCCAGCCCCAGCCACAGCCCAGCCCCAGCCCCAGCCCAGCCCCAGCCCCAGCCCTACCCCAGCCTCGGGTCCAGCCCAGCCCCAGCCCTGGACCCAGCCCCAGCCCCAGCCCAGCCCCAGCCCTAGCCTTGCCCCGAACCCAGCCCCAGCCCGGACCCAGCCCTGCCCCAGCTCTGGCCCTAGCCCCGGCCCCAGCCCCGGCCCCAGCCCCAGGCCCAGTCCTGCCCCATCCCAGCCCCCATCCCCAGCCCTGCCCCAGGCCTGCCCCAGCCCAGCCCCAGCCACAGCCCAGCCCCAGCCCCAGCCCAGCCCCAGCCCCAGCCCTACCCCAGCCTCGGGTCCAGCCCTGCCCCAGGCCCAGCCCAGACCGCAGCCCAGGCCCGCCCTCATCCCCAGCCCAGCCCCAGACCCAGCCTGGACTGAGCCCCTGCCCCAGCCCCGGCCCCAGCCCTGCCCCAGCCCCAGTCCTGCCCCAGCCCCGGCCCCAGCCCAGCCATAGACTTGGTTCCAGCCCCAGCCCCAGCCCCTGCCCCCAGCCCAGCCCCAGCTCAAGTCCCCGCCTCCAGCCTAGTCCTGTCCTAGCCCCGGACCCAGCACGGGCTCCAGCCCTCCCCCAGTCCCCGCCCCAGGCCAGTCCTGGTCCCAGCCCAGCCCCAGCCCTGCCCCAGCCCAGCCCCAGCCCCAGCCCCAGCCTCAGCCCCGGCTCCAGTCCCCGCCCCAGCCCAGCCCTGCTCCCAGCCCCGGCCCCAGTCCCGGCTCCAGCCCTACCCCAGCCCTGGCCCAGCCTCGAGCCCAGCCCTGTCCCAGGCCCAGCCCAGACCCCAGCCCTGCCCTAGCCGAGCCCTGCCCCAGGCCCAGCCCTAGCCCAGCCCTGCCCTAGCCCTAGCCCAGCCCCAGCTCAGCCCCACCCAGCCCCAGCCCTGCCCCAGAACAGCCCCAGCCACCGCCCAGCACCAGCCCTGCCCGCAGCCCCAGCCCAGCCCCTGCCCTGGACCCAGCCCCAGCCCCAGCCTTGTCCCAGCCCCAGTCCTGCCCCAGCCCCGGCCCCAGCCCTAGCCCCAGCCCCAGCCCCAGCCCAGCCATAGACTTGGTTCCCACCCCAGCCCCAGCCCTGCCCCCAGCCCAGCCCAGCCCAAGGCCCAGCCTCCAGCCTAGTCCTGCTTCAGCACCGGCCCCAACCCAGCCCCAGCTCCGGCCCCAACCTCAGTCCCAGCCCTGCTCCCAGCCCCGACCCCAGCCCCGGCCCCTGCCCAGCCCCACTCCCATCCCTGCCCCCAGCCCTGCCCAGCTCCAGCCCCAGCCCAGCCCCGGTCCCAGCCCTGCCCCATCCCTGCTCCCATCCCAAGCCCCATACCCATCCTTGCCCCCAGCCCAGCACCAGCCCTGCCCCATTCCCAGCCCTAGCCCAGCCCTGCCCCAGCCCAGCCCAAGCCACAGCCAACCCTGCCCCGAACCCAGCCCCAGCCCGGACCCATCCCTGCCCCAGCTCTGGCCCTAGCCCTTGCCCAGCCCTGCACTCAGCCCCAGCCCCAGCCCCAGCCCCACCCTCGGCCCCCAGACCAGCCCCAGCCCCAGCCCTGCCCCAGCCCAGCCCAACCACAGCCACAGCCCAGCCCCAGCACTGAACCCAGCCCAGCCCCAGCCCCAGCCCCAGCCCTGCCCCAGCCCAGCCCAAGCCACAGCCCAGCCCTGCCCCGAACCCAGCCCCAGACCGGACGCTGCCCTGCCCCAGCTCTGGCCCTAGCCCTGCCCCAGTCCCCACCCCAACCCCAGACAAAGACCCAGCCCTGCCCAGCTCCAGCCCCAGCCCCAGCCCTGGTCCCAGCCCCAGCCCCTTCCCTGCCCCCAGCCCAGCCCCAGCCCCAGCCCTGCCACCAGCCCAGCACCAGCCCTGCCCCAGGCCTAGCCCCACCTCCAGCCCTGCCCCATCCCCAGCTCTAGCCCATCCCCAGCTCCAGCCCAGCCCCAACCTAGCCCCAACCCAACCTCCTGCCCCAGCCCTGCCCCAGCCCCAGCCCTATCCCCAGCCTAGTCGTGCCCCAGCCCCGGCCCAGCTCCAGCCCAACGCCCAACCCAGCCCCAGACCTGCCGCAGCCCCATCACTTCCCAGCACCCAGCACCAGCCTCAGCCCCGGACACAGTCTCGGTCCCAGCCACAGCCCCATCCCGTCCCCCAGCCCAGCCAAGCCCCATCCCCATACCTGACCCCAGCCCCAGCCCTGCCCAAACCTTGGTTCCAGCCCCGGCCCCAGGACAGCCCCAGCCCTACCCCTAACTCAGCCCTAAGCCCAGCCCTGTCCGCAGCCCCAGCCCCAGGCTCAGCCCCAGCCACACCCTCGGCACCAGCCCAGCCCCAGCCCCAGCCCCAACCTTGGCCCCAGCCCAGCCCCAGTTCCAGCCCTGCCCCAGCCCTGCCCCCAGCCCCAGCCCAGCCCCAGCCCCAGCCCCACCCTCGGCCTCAGCCCAGCCCTGCCCTACCCCAGCCCTGCCCCAGAAACCAGGCGCAGCCTTGCCCCAGGCCCAGCCCAGCCCCAGCCCTGTGCCAGCCCAAGCCCCAGCCCAGCCAAAGCCCCAGCCCAGCCCCAGCCCCAGCCTTGCCCCAGTCCCCGCCCCAGCCCAGTCCCGGTCCCACCCCAGCCCCAGCCATGCCCCAGCCCCAGCCCTAGCCCAGCCCTGCCCCAGCCCCGGGCCCTACCCAGCCCCAGCCCTGCCCCAGCCCTGGACCCACCCCCCAGCCCCAGCCCTACCCCAGTCCCTTCCACAGCCCTGGCCCCAGCCCCAGCCCCATCCCTGCCCCAGCCCCGCCCCCCAGCTCTATCCCCAGCACAGCCCCAGCCCTGCCCCAGTCCCAGCCACAGCCCCGGCCCCAGCCCCCAGCCCAGCCCCAGCCACATCCCTGCCCCCAGCCCAGCCCCAGCCCCAGCCCCGTCCCCAGCCCTGCCCCAGCCCCTGTCCAGCCCCAGCCCCGGCCCCAGCCCTAGCCCCAGCCCTGCCCAAGTCTTGGGTCCAGCCCCATCCCCAGCCCTGCACCCAGCCCAGCCCCAGCCCCGGCCTCAACCTCAGATCCAGCCCTGCTCCCAGCCCCGGCTCCAGCCCTACCCCAGCCCTGCCCCAGCCTCGAGCCCAGCCCTGTCCCAGGCCCAGTCCCAGCCCCAGCCCCAGCCCCAGCCCCAGGCCAGCCCTAACCTAGCCCTGCCCCATTCCCAGCCCTACCTCATCCCTGCCGTCAGCCCAGCCCCAGGCCCAGCCCCAGCCCCAGCACTACCTCATCCCTGCCGTCAGCCCAGCCCCAGGCCCAGCCCCGGCTCCAGCCCAGACCCCAGCCCAGCCCCACCCTCATCCCCAGCCCTGTCCCCAGACCCAGCCCTGCCCCAGCCCAGCCCCAGACCCAGCCCAGCCCCAACCCTGCCCCAGCCCCGGCCCCAGCACAGCCCCAGCCCTACCCCTAACTCAGCCCTAGCCCCAGCCCTGTCCGCAGCCCCAGGCCCAGACCCAGCCCCAGCCCCACCCTTGGCACCAGCCCTGCCCCAGCCCCAGCCCCAGCCCCAGCCCCACCCTCGGCACCAGCCCTGCCCCAGCCCTGCCCCAGCCCAGCCACAGCCACATCCCAGCCCCAGCCCCTGGACCCAGCCCCACCCCCCAGCCCAGCCCTGCCCCGAGCCCAGCCCCAGCCCGGACCCAGCCCTGCCCCAGCTCTGGCCCTAGCCCCGGCCCCAGCCCCAGCCCCAGTCCTGCCCCACCCAGCCCCAGCCCTGCCCCAGAACAGCCCCAGCCACCGCCCAGCACCAGCCCTGCCCGCAGCCCCAGCCCAGCCCCAGCCCCAGCCCAGCCACAGCCACAGCCCAGCCCCAGCCCTGCGCCAGCCCAGCCACAGCCACAGCCCAGCCCCAGCCCTGGACCCAGCCCCAGCCCCAGCCCAGCCCCAGCCCCAGCCCTGCCCCGAACCCAGCCCCAGCCCCGGCCCCAGCCCCAGCCCCAGTCCTGCCCCATCCCAGCCCCCATCCCCAGCCCTGCCCCAGGCCTGCCCCAGCCCAGCCCCAGCCACAGCCCAGCCCCAGCCCCACCCCAGCCCCAGCCCCAGCCCTACCCCAGCCTCGGGTCCAGCCCTGCCCCAGGCCCAGCCCAGACCGCAGCCCAGCCCCCGCCCTCATCCCCAGCCCAGCCCCAGACCCAGCCTGGCCCAGCCCTGCCCCAGCCCCGGCCCCAGCCGTGCCCCAGCCCCAGTCCCTGCCCCAGCCCCGGCCCCAGCCCAGCCATAGACTTGGTTCCAGCCCCAGCCCCAGCCCTGCCCCAGCCCTGGACCCAGCCCCAGCCCCATCCCTGCCCCAGCCCCGCCCCCAGCCCTGTCCCCAGCACAGCCCCAGCCCTGCCCTAGTCCCAGCCACAGCCCCGGCATCAACCTCAGATCCAGCCCTGCTCCCAGCCCCGGCTCCAGCCCTACCCCAGCCCTGCCCCAGCCTCGAGCCCAGCCCTGTCCCAGGCCCAGCCCAGCCCCAGCCCTGCCCCAGGCCCAGCCCTAGCCCAGCCCTGCCCTCAGCCCAGTCTCAGCCTCGGCCCCAGCCCAGAATTAGCCCAGCCCTGCCCCAGGCCCAGCCCCATCGCAGCCCTGCCCTCAGCCCAGCCTCAGCCTTGGCCCCAGCCCCAGCATTAGCCCAGCCCTGCCCCCTGCCCTAGCCCAGACCTGCCCCAGGCCCAGCCCTAGCCCAGCCCTGCCCTCAGCCCAGTCTCAGCCCCAGCCCTGCCCTCACCCCAGCCGCAGCCCCAGCCCCGGCCCCAACCCAGACCCAGCCCTGGACCCAGGCCCAGCCCCAGCCCCAGCCCTGGTCCCAGCCCCAGCCTCGGGCCCAGCCCTGCCCCAGGCCCAGCCCAGACCCCAGCCCAGCCCCACCCTCATCCCCAGCCCTGTCCCCAGACCCAGCCCTGCCCCAGCCCAGCCCCAGACCCAGCACAGCCCCAGTCCTACCCCTAACTCAGCCCTAGCCCCAGCCCTGTCCGCAGCCCCAGGCCCAGACCCAGCCCCAGCCCCACCCTTGGCACCAGCCCTGCCCCAGCCCCAGCCCCAGCCCCAGCCCCACCCTTGGCACCAGCCCTGCCCCAGCCCCGGCCCCAGCCCCGGCCCCAGACTCGGCCCCAGACTCGGCCCCAGCCCTGCCCCAGCCCCAGCCCCAGCCCCGCCCCAGCCCAGCCCCAGCCCCAGCATTGCCCCAGTCCCCACCCCAGCCCAGTCCTGCTCCCAGCCCAGTCCCAGCCCTGCCCCAGCCCCGCCCCAGCCCCAGCCCCGCCCCAGCCCCGCCCCAGCCCCAGCCCTAGCCCAGCCCTACCCTCAGGCCCCAGCCCCAGCCTCAGCCCCAGCCCTGCCCTAGACTTGGTTCCAGCCCTGACCCCAGCCCTGCCATCAGCCCAGCCCCAGCCAGGCCCCAGCCCTGTCCGCATCCCCAGCCCCAGCCCCAGCCCCAGCCCCAAACTCGGCCTCAGCCCAGCCCTGCCCTACCCCAGCCCTGCCCCAGAAACCAGGCCCAGCCTTGCCCCAGGCCCATCCCAGCCCCAGCCCAAGCCCCAGCCCAGTCCTGGCCCCAGCCTTGCCCCAGTCCTCGCCCCAGCCCAGTCCTGGTCCCAGCCCAGCCCCAGCCCTGCCCCAGCCCCGGGCCCTACCCAACCCCGGGCCCTACCCACCCCCAGCCCCGGCCCCAACCTCAGTCCCAGCCCTGCTCCCAGCCCTGGCCTCTGCCCCAGCCCCAGCCCTACGCCAGCCCAGCCCCAGCCCCGGCCCCAACCTCAGTCCCACCCCTGCTCCCAGCCACGGCCCCAGGCCCTACTCCAGCCCTACCCCAGCCCTGCCCCAGCCTCGGGCCCAGCCCTGTCCCAGGCCCCAGCCCAGAACCCAGCCCATCCCCATCCCTGTCCCCAGCCCAGCCCCAACCCCAGCCCTACCCCATCCCTGCCCCAGCCTCGGGCCCAGCCCTGCCCCAGGCCCAGTCCAGACCCCAGCCCAGCCCCACCCTCATCCCCAGCCCTGTCCCCAGACCCAGCCCTGTCCAGCCCCAGTTCCAGCCCAGCCCCGGACCCCCGCCCAGCCCCAGCCCTGCCCCAGCCCCAGCCCCGGCCCAAGCTCAGTGCTAGCCCAGCCCTGCCCCCATCCCAGCCCCAGCCCTGGACCCAGCCCCATTCCCAGCCCCAGCCCCAGTCCTGCACCAGCCCAGCGACAGCCACAACCACAGCCCAGCCCCAGCCCAGCCCCAGCCCCAGCCCTCAGCCCAGCCCCAGCCCTGCCCCAGCCCCAGCCCCAGCCCTAGCCCAGCCCTGCCCTCAGCCCAGCCCCAGCCCTGCCCCAGCCCCAGCCCTAGCCCAGCCCTGCCCTCAGCCCCAGCCCCAGCCCCAGCCCGGCCCTTGCCCCAACCCTAGCCCATCCCAGCCCCAGCCCCAGCCCCAGCCCTGCCCCAGCCCTGTCCCCAGCCCCAGCCACAGCCCAGCCCCAGCCCTGTCCCCGGCCTCAGCCACATCCCAGCACCAACGCTGCTCCAACCCCAGCCCCAGGCAGGGCCCCAGCCCCGCCCTAGCCCCGGCCCCAGCCCCAGACCTACCCCTGCCCAAACCTTGGTTCCAGCCCTGCCCCAGCACAGCCCCAGCCCCAGACTCGGCCCCAGCCCTACCCCCAGCCCAGTCCCGGTCCCAGCCCAGGCCCAGCCCTGCCCCAGCCTCGGGTCCAGCCCAGCCCCAGGCCCAGCCCAGACCCCAGCCCAGCCCCACCCTCATCCCCAGCCCAGCCCCAGCCCCAGCCCTGCCCCAGCCCTGGACCCAGCCCCAGCCCCAGCCCTGCCACAGCCCCGACCACAGCCCTGGCCCCAGCCCCAGCCCAGACCCCAGCCCAGCCCCAACCTCATCCCCAGCCCAGCCCCAGCCCCAGCCCTGCCCCAGCCCTACCCTCAGCCCAGCCCCAGCCTCAGCCTGGCCCGAGCCCTGCCCCAGACCCGGCCTCAGCCCTGCCCCAGTCCCAGCCCCAGCCCTGCCCCAGCCCTGGACCCAGCCCCAGCCCCATCCCTGCCCCATCCGCGCCCCCAGCCCTGTCCCCAGCACAGCCCCAGCCCTGCCCCAGGCCCTGCCACAGCCCCGTCCCCAGCCACAGCCCAGGCGCAGCCCCATCCCTGCCCCCAGCCAAAGCCCCAGCCCCAGCCCCGGACACATCCCTGCCCCCAGCCCAGCCCCAGCCCAAGGCCCAGCCTCCAGCCTACTCCTGCCCCAGCCCCCGGCCCCAACCCAGACCCAGCCCTGGACCCAGGCCCAGCCCAGCCCCAGCCCTGGTCCCAGCCTCAGCCCCAGCCCCAGCCCTCACCCCAGCCGCAGCCCCAGCCCAGCCCCAGCCCCAGCGCCAGCCCTGCCCCAGCCCCAACCCCATCCCTGTCCCCAGCCCAGCCCCAACCCCAGCCCTACCCCATCCCTGCCCCAGCCTCGGGCCCAGCCCTGCCCCAGGCCCAGCCCAGACCCCAGCCCAGCCCCACCCTCATCCCCAGCACTGTCCCCAGACCCAGCCCTGCCCGCTGCCCTAGCCCAGCCCTGCCCCAGCCCCAGCCCTATCCCAGCCCTGCCCTCAGCCCAGCCTCAGCCCGGCCCCAGCCCCAGTCCTGCCCCAGCCCAGCCCCCATCCCCAGCCCTACCCCAGCCCTGCCCTCACCCTAGCCCCAGCCCCAGCCCGGACCCAGCCCCAGCCCCGGACCCAGCCCTGCCCCAGCCCTGTCCAAGACTTGGTTCCAGCCCCAGCCCCATCCCTGCCCCCAGCCCAACCCCAGCCCAAGGCCCAGCCTCCAGCCTACTCCTGCCCCAGCCCTGGCCCCAACCCAGACCCAGCCCTGGACCCAGGCCCAGCCCAGCCCCAGCCCTGATCCCAGCCCCCAGCCCCAGCCCAGCCTCAGCCTCAGCCCTGCACCCATTCCGAGCCCCAGCCCTCACCCCAGCCGCAGACCCAGCCCAGCCCCAGCCCCAGTGCCATCCCTGCCCCAGCCCCATCCCCATCCCTGCCCCCAGCCCAGCCCCAAACCCAGCCCTACCCCATCCCTGCCCCAGCCTCGGGCCCAGCCCTGCCCCAGGCCCAGCCACAGCTCCAGCCCTGCCCCATTCCCAGCCCTAGCCCAGCCCTGCACCCAGGCCAGCCCCAGCCCTGCCCCAGCCCAGCCCCAGCCCCAGCCCAGCCCCAGCCCTGTCCCCAGCCACAGCCACAGCCCAGCACCAATGATGCTCCAGCCCCAGCCCCAGGCACGGCCCCAGCCCCGCCACAGCCCCGGCCCCATCCCCAGCCCCAGCCCTACCCAAACCTTGGTTCCAGCCCCAGCCCCAGCCACTCTCTCGGCACCAGCCCAGCCCCAGCTCCAGCCCCAACCTTGCCCCTGCCCAGCCCCACGTCCAGCCCTGCCCCAGCCCTGCCCCAGCCCTGCCCCCAGCCCCGGCCCCAGACTTGGCCCCAGCCCAGTCCCGGGTCCCCAGCCCAGGCCCAGCCCTGCCCCAGCCCCAGCCCCATCCGTTCCCGAAGCCCAGCCCTGCCCCATCCCCATCCCTGCCCCCAGCCCAGCCCCAGCCCCAGCCCTACACCAGCCATGCCCCAGATTCGGGTCCAGCCCGGCCCCAGGCCCAGCCCAGACCCCAGCCCAGCCCCACACTCATCCCCAGCCCAGCCCCAGCCCTGTCCCCAGACCCAACCACAGCCCAGCCCCAGCCCTGTCCCCAGCCACAGCCACAGCCCAGCACCAACGATGCTCCAGCCCCAGCCCCAGGCACAGCCCCAGCCCCAGCCCCAGCCCTGCCCAAACCTTGGTTCCAGCCCCAGGCCCAGCCACACTCTCGGCACCAGCCCAGCCCTATCCCCAGCCCAGTCATGCCCCAGCCCCAGTCCCTGCCCCAGTCCCAGCCCTGCCCCAGCCCTGCCCCAGCCCTGCCCCAGCCCCAGCCCCTGCCCAAGCCCTGCCCCAGCCCCAGCCCTATCCCCAGCCCAGTCATGCCCCAGCCCCAGCCCTAACCCCAGCCCAGTAGTGCCCTAGCCCCAGCCCGGCCCCCAGCCCAGCCCTGCCCCAGTCCTGCCCCAGCCCCAGCCCCAGGCCTGCCCAAGCCTTGGTTCCAGCCCCCTGCCCAAGCCCTGCCCCAGCCCCAGCCCTATCCCCAGCCCAGTCATGCCCCTGCCCCAGTCCCTGCCCCAGTCCCAGCCCTGCCCCAGCCCTGCCCCATCCCCATCCCTAGCCCAGCCCTGCCATCAGCCCAGCCCCATCCCGGCCCCATCCCTGCCCCCTACCCAGCCCCAGTCCCAGCCCAGCCCCAGCCCCTGCCCCAGCCCTGCCCCAGCCCTGCCCCAGCCCCAGCCCTAACCCCAGCCCAGTAGTGCCCTAGCCCCAGCCCGGCCCCCAGCCCAGCCCTGCCCCAGTCCTGCCCCAGCCCCAGCCCCAGGCCTGCCCAAGCCTTGGTTCCAGCCCCCTGCCCAAGCCCTGCCCCAGCCCCAGCCCTATCCCCAGCCCAGTCATGCCCCTGCCCCAGTCCCTGCCCCAGTCCCAGCCCTGCCCCAGCCCTGCCTCAGCCCAGCCCCCAGCCCCAGCCCGGCCCCAGCCCTGCCCCAGCCCTGCCCCATCCCCATCCCTAGCCCAGCCCTGCCATCAGCCCAGCCCCATCCCGGCCCCATCCCTGCCCCCTACCCAGCCCCAGTCCCAGCCCAGCCCCAGCTCTGACCCCAGCCCAGTCCCAGCCCAGCCCTGCCCCCAGCCCCTGCCCCAGCCCTGCCCCAGCCCCAGCCCTAACCCCAGCCCAGTAGTGCCCTAGCCCCAGCCCAGCCCCCAGCCCAGCCCTGCCCCAGTCCTGCCCCAGCCCCAGCCCCAGGCCTGCCCAAGCCTTGGTTCCAGCCCCCTACCCCAGCCCTGCCCCCAACCCAGCCCCAGCCCTGCCCCAGCCCCATCACTTCCCAGCCCCCAGCACTTTCCAGCCCCCAGCACCAGTCTCAGCCCCAGCCCCAGCCCCGGCTCCAGCCCTGTCCCCAGCCCCAGCCCTGCCCCAGCCCCAGTCCTGCCCCAGCCCTGCCCCACCCAGACCCAGCCCTGCCCCAGCCCTGCCCTCACCCCAGACCCAACCCAAACCCTAGCTCTGTGCCCAGCCCCAGCCCTGTCCCAGTCCCAGCCCCAGCCCTGCCCCATCCCCAGCCCCCATCCCCAGCCCTGCCCTCAGCCCAGCCCCAGCCCTGCCCAGCCCCACCCCCGGCCCCATTCCCGGCCCCAGCCCAGCCCTAGCCCAGCCCTGCCCCAGCCCCAGCCCTAGCCCAGCCCTGCCCTTAGCCCAGCCCCAGCCCCAGCCGGGCCCCAGCCCTGTCCACAGCCCCGGACCCTGCCCCAGACCCAGTCCTGCCCCATCCCAGCCCCCAGCCCCCATCCCCAGCCCTGCCCCAGCCCTGCCCTCACCCCAGCCCCGACCCAAGCCCCAGCCCAGTCCCAGTTCCAACCGTGCCCCAGCCCTGCCCCAGCCCCAGCCCCATCCCCATCCCCATACCTGCCCCCAGCACAGCCCCAGCACAGCCGCCGCCCCGGCCCCAGCTCAGTGCTAGCCCAGCCCAGCCCCAGCCCTGCCCCAGCCCTGCCCAAGACTTGGTTCCAGCCCTGGCCCCAGCCCTCCCCCCAGCCCAGCCCCAGCCCAAGGCCCAGGCTCCAGCCTAGCTCTGCCCCAGCCCCGGCTCCAACCTCAGTCCCATCCCTGCTCCCAGCACTGGCCCCATCCCCGGCCCCAGCCCCAGCCACATCCCTGCCCCCAGCCCTGCCCCAGCCCAGTCCCAGCCACAGCCCAGCCCCAGACCCGGACCAGCCCCAGCCCTAGCCCCAGCCCAGCCCCCAGCCCCAGCCTCAGCCCCAGCCTTGCCCCAGTGCCAGCTCAGCCCCCAGCCCCGACCCCAGCCTTGTCACAGCCCTGCCCCAGAGCCAGTCCAGACCCCAGCCCCTCCCTCATCCCCGGCCGCAGTCTGTCCCCAGGTCCCAGCCCAGCCACAACCCTGCCCCCAGCCCCAGCCTCAACCCTGCCCCACAACCCTGCCCCCAGCCCCAGCCTCAACCCTGCCCCCAGCCCCAGCCTCCAGCCCAGCCCCAGCCTTGCCCCAGACCTACCCCAGCCCAGGCCCCAGCCCCAGACCCTGTTCAGCCCCAGCACAGCCTCCAGCCTCAGCCCCATCCCAGCCCCCAGCCCCGACTCCAGCCCGCAGCCCTGCCCCAGCCCTGCCCCTGCCTCCAGCCCTGGCCCCAGCCCCGGCCCCAGTCTGGCCCCAGCCCTGCCCCAGCCCTGCACCGGCCCCAGACCCCAGCCCCAGCCCTAGCCCAGCCCCCAGCCCAACCCTGCCCCAGCCCTGCCCCTAGCCCCCAGACCGAGCCCCGGCCCCAGCCCTGCCCCAGCACCGGCCCCCAGCCCCAGCCCACCCCCAGCCCCGGCCCCAGTCTGGCCACAGCCCTGCCCCAGCCCTGCACAGGCCCCAGACCACAGCCCAGTCCAAACCCTGGCCCCAGCCCCGGCCCCAACCGCGGTTCCAGCCCAGCCTCCAGCCCCGGCCCCAGCCCCGGCCCCAGCCCAGCCCCAGACCTGTCCCCAGCCCCAGCACTGCCCCAGCCTCAGCCCAGCCCCAGCCCCAGCCCCAGCCCCAACCTCAGTCCCAGCCCTGCTCCCAGCCCCGGCCCCAGCCCCGGCCCCAGCCCTACCCCAGCCCTGCCCCAGCCTCGGGCCCAGCCCTGCCCCAGGCCCAGCCCCAGACCCCAGCCTAGCCCCACCCGCAGCCCCAGCCCAGCCCCAGCCCAAGCCCTGCCCCAGCCCAGCCCTAACCTAGCCCTGCCCCAGTCCCAGCCCTAGCCCAGCCCTACCTTCAGCCCAGCCCCAGCCCTGGACCCAGCCCCAGCCGTGACCCGAAGCCAGCCTCAGCCTGGCCCCAGCCCTGTCCCCAGCTCCAGCCCTAGCCCTGTCCCAGTCCCCGCCCCTGCCCCAGCCCCAGCTCAGCCCCAATCAGGCCCCAGCCCCAGCCCCAGGCCCGGCCCCAGCCCTGCCCCAGCCCTGGCTCCTGCCCCGGCCCCAACCCAGCCCCGGCCCAAGGCCCAGCCTCAAGCCTAGTCCTGCCCAAGGCCCAGCCCCGGCCCCAGCCCGGCCCCAGCCCTACCCCAGCCTGCCCCAGCCTCAGGCCCAGCCCAGCCCTAGCCCAGCCCTGCCCTCATCCCCAGCTTTAGCCCAGCCCTGCCGTCAGCCCAGCCCCAGCCCGGCCCCATCACTGTCCCCTGCACAGCCCCAGCCCTGCCCCAGCCCCAGCCCCGACCTTGGCCCCAGCCTAGGCCCCTGCCCCAGCCCCAGACCTTCCCCATCCCAGCCCCGCCCCAGCCCTGTCCCCAGCTCTGGCCCCTGCCCCAGCCCCAGTCCTGCCCCAGCCCCAGCCCCAGCCCCAGCTCTGCCCCAGCCCCAGCCCCAGCCCTGCCCCAGCCCTGCCCTCAGACAAGCCCCAGCTCCAGCCCTGCCCCAGTCCCAGCCCAGCCCCAGCCCCTGCCCAAGCCCTGCCCCAGCCCCAGCCCTATCCCCAGCCCAGTCATGCCCCAGCCCCAGTCTCGGGCCCAGCCCTGCCCCAGGCCCAGCCCAGACCCCAGCCTAGCCCCACCCTCAGCCCCAGCCCAGCCCCAGCCCCAGCCCTGCCCCAGCCCAGCCCCAGGCACAGCCCAGTCCCAGCCCTGGACCCAGCCCCAGCCCTAGCCCCGGCCCAGCCCAGCCCTAGCCCAGCCCTGCCCCAGCCCCAGCTGTAGCCCAGCCATACCCTCAGCCCAACCCCAGCCCCAGCCCCAGCCCCAGCCCAGCCCCAGCTCGGACCCCAGCCCTGCCCCAGTCCTGGCCCAGCCCCGGCCCCAGCCCTGCCCCAGCCCCATCCCTATCCCCAGCCCAGTTGTGCCCTAGCCCTAGCCCGGCCCCCAGCCCAGTGCTGCCCCAGTCCTGCCCCAGCCCCCGGCCCCAGCCCTGCACCAGCCCCAGCCCCAGCCCAGCCCCAGCCCTGCCCCCAACGCAGCCCCAGCCCTGCCCCAGCCCCATCATTTCCCAGTCCCCCAGCCTCAGCCCCAGCCTTGCCCCAGTGCCAGCTCAGCCCCCAGCCCCATCCCCAGCCCGGCCTCAGCCCTGCCCCCAGCCCAGCCCCAGCCCCCGGCCCCAGCCCAGCCGTACCCCAGCCCTGCCCCAGCCCCAGCCCTAGCCCAGCCCTGCCCCCAGCCCAGCCCCAGCCCTGCACCCAGCCCCAGCCCTGCCACAGCCCCAGCCCAGCCCCAGCCCTGCCCCAGCCCCAGCCCCAGCCCCAGCCCCAGCCCCAGCCCCAAGCCCCTGCCCACCTTGGTTCCAGCCCCGGCCCCAGCCCTGCCCCAACCCAGCCACAGCCCAAGGCCAAGCCTCAAGCCTAGTCCTGCCCCAGCCCTGGCCCCAATCCAGCCCCAGCCCTACCACTACCTCAGCCCTAGCCTCAGCACTGTCCGCAGCCCCAGCCCCAGCCCCAGCCCCAACCTCGGCACCAGCCCAGCCCCAGCCCTGCCCCAGCCCTGATCCCAGCCTCGGCCCCAGCCCAGCCCCAGCCCCAGCCCTGCCCCAGCCCTGGCCCCAGCCTCGCCCCAGCCCTGGCCCCAGCCTCGGCCCCAGCCCCAGCCCCAGCCTCAGCCCTGCCCCAGCCCTACCCCAGCCCAGCTCGGTCCCAGCCCAGCTCCAGCCCTGCCCCTGCCCCAGCCCAAGCCCCAGGCCCATCCCTGCCCCCAGGCCAGCCCAACCCCATCGCCATCCCTACCCCCAGCCCAGCCCCAGACCCAGCCCCGGCCCCAGCTCAGCCCTGCCCCAGTCCTGCCCCAGCCCCGGCCCCAGTCCTGCCCAAGCCTTGGTTCCAGCCCCCGGGCCACAGCCCTGCCCCAGCCCCAGCCCTGCCCCAGCCCCATCACTTCCCAGCACCCAGCACCAGCCTCAGCCCCGGCCCCAGCCCCGGCCCCAGCCCAGCCTCCAGCCCCCGGCTCCAGACACGGCCCCAGCCCTGTCCCCAGCCGCAGCCCTGCCCCAGCCCCTGTCCTGCCCCAGTCCAGCCCCCATCCCCATCCCTGCCACAGCCCTGCCACCAGACCTGCCCCAGCCCCAGCCCAGCCTCCAGACCCCATCCCCATCCCCGGCCCCAGCCCTGTCCCCAGCCCCAGCCCTGCCCCAGCCCCAGTCCTGCCCCAGCCCAGCCCCCATCCCCAACCCAGCCCCAGCCCTGCCCTCACCCCAGCCACAGCCGCAGCCCCAGCTCTGCCCCCAGCCCGAGCCCCAGCCCCAGCCCCAGCCCTACCCCAGCCCTGCCCCAGCCTCGGGCCCAGCCCTGCCCCAGGCCCAGCCCAGACCCCAGCCTAGCCCCACCCTCAGCCCCAGCCCAGCCCCAGCCCCAGCCCTGCCCCAGCCCAGCCCCAGGCACAGCCCAGCCCCAGCCCTGGACCCAGCCCCAGCCCTAGCCCCGGCCCCAGCCCAGCCCTAGCCCAGCCCTGCCCCAGCCCCAGCCCCAGCCCCAGCCCAGCCCCAGCTCGGACCCCAGCCCTGCCCCAGTCCTGGCCCAGACCCGGCCCCAGCCCTGCCCCAGTCCTGGCCCAGCCCCGGCCCCAGCCCAGCCCCGGCCCCAGCCCAGCCCCAGCCCTGCCCCAGCCCCGGCCCCAGCCCTGCCCCAGTCCTGGCCCAGCCCCGGCCCCAGCCCAGCCCCAGCCCTGCCCCAGCCCCTGCCCCAGTCCTGGCCCAGCCCCGGCCCCAGCCCAGCCCCAGCCCTGCCCCAGCCCCTGCCCCAGCCCTGCCCCCAGCCCTAGCCCTGCCCCAGTACCCACCCCAGCCCCAGCCCTAGCCCCAGCCCTGCCCCAGCCCTACCCCAGCCCAGCCCCGGTCCTAGCCCAGCCCCAGTCCTGCCCCAGCCCTACCCCATCCCCATCCCTGCCCCCAGCCCAGCCCCAGCCCAGCCCCCCAGCCCCGGCCCCAGCTCAGCACTAGCCCTGTCCCCAGCCCATCACCAGCCCTGCCCCCAGCGCAGCCCCAGCTCTGACCCCTGCCCAGCCCCAGCCCCAGCCCAGCCCCAGCTCTGACCCCAGCCCAGTCCCAGCCCAGCCCCAGCCCCAGACCCTGCCCCAGCCCTGCCCAGCCCCATCCCTATCCCCAGCCCAGTTGTGCCCTAGCCCTAGCCCGGCCCCCAGCCCAGTGCTGCCCCAGTCCTGCCCCAGCCCCCGGCCCCAGCCCTGCACCAGCCCCAGCCCAGCCCCAGCCCTGCCCCCAACGCAGCCCCAGCCCTGCCCCAGCCCCATCATTTCCCAGCTACCAGCCCCAGCCTCAGCCCCAGCCTTGCCCCAGTGCCAGCTCAGCCCCCAGCCCCGACCCCAGCCTTGTCACAGCCCTGCCCCAGAGCCAGTCCAGACCCCAGCCCCTCCCTCATCCCCGGCCGCAGTCTGTCCCCAGGTCCCAGCCCAGCCACAACCCTGCCCCCAGCCCCAGCCTCAACCCTGCCCCCAGCCCCAGCCTCCAGCCCAGCCCCAGCCTTGCCCCAGACCTACCCCAGCCCAGGCCCCAGCCCCAGACCCTGTTCAGCCCCAGCACAGCCTCCAGCCTCAGCCCCATCCCAGCCCCCAGCCCCGACTCCAGCCCGCAGCCCTGCCCCAGCCCTGCCCCTGCCTCCAGCCCTGGCCCCAGCCCCGGCCCCAGTCTGGCCCCAGCCCTGCCCCAGCCCTGCACCGGCCCCAGACCCCAGCCCCAGCCCTAGCCCAGCCCCCAGCCCAACCCTGCCCCAGCCCTGCCCCTAGCCCCAGACCGAGCCCCGGCCCCAGCCCTGCCCCAGCACTGGCCCCAGCCCACCCCCAGCCCCGGCCCCAGTCTGGCCACAGCCCTGCCCCAGCCCTGCACAGGCCCCAGACCACAGCCCAGCCCAAACCCTGGCCCCAGCCCCAGCCCCAACCGCGGTTCCAGCCCAGCCTCCAGCCCCGGCCCCAGCCCCGGCCCCAGCCCCAGACCTGTCCCCAGCCCCTGCACTGCCCCAGCCTCAGCCCAGCCCCAGCCCCAGCCCCAGCCCCAACCTCAGTCCCAGCCCTGCTCCCAGCCCCGGCCGCAGCCCCGGCCCCAGCCTCAGCCCCAGCCCAGCCCCAGCCCCAGCCCTGCCCCAGCCCAGCCCCAGGCACAGCCCAGCCCCAGCCCTGGACCCAGCCCCAGCCCTAGCCCCGGCCCCAGCCTCAGCCCCAGCCCAGCCCCAGCCCCAGCCCTGCCCCAGCCCAGCCCCAGGCACAGCCCAGCCCAAACCCTGGCCCCAGCCCCAGCCCCAACCGCGGTTCCAGCCCAGCCTCCAGCCCCGGCCCCAGCCCCGGCCCCAGCCCCAGACCTGTCCCCAGCCCCAGCACTGCCCCAGCCTCAGCCCAGCCCCAGCCCCAGCCCCAGCCCCAACCTCAGTCCCAGCCCTGCTCCCAGCCCCGGCCCCAGCCCCGGCCCCAGCCCTACCCCAGCCCTGCCCCAGCCTCGGGCCCAGCCCTGCCCCAGGCCCTGCCCAGACCCCAGCCTAGCCCCCACCCTCAGCCCCAGCCCAGCCCCAGCCCCAGCCCTAGCCCAGCCCTGCCCCAGCCCCAGCCGTAGCCCAGCCCTACCCTCAGCCCAACCCCAGCCCCAGCCCCAGCCCCAGCCCAGCCCCAGCTCGGACCCCAGCCCTGCCCCAGTCCTGGCCCAGCCCCGGCCCCAGCCCTGCCCCAGTCCTGGCTCAGCCCCGGCCCCAGCCCAGCCCCGGTCCCAGCCCAGCCCCAGCCCTGCCCCAGCCCCTGCCCCAGCCCTGCCCCCAGCCGTAGCCCTGCCCCAGTACCCACCCCAGCCCCAGCCCTAGCCCCAGCCCTGCCCCAGCCCTACCCCAGCCCAGCCCCGGTCCTAGCCCAGCCCCAGCCCTAGCCCCAGCCCTGCCCCAGCCCTACCCCAGCCCTACCCCAGCCCAGCCCCGGTCCTAGCCCAGCCCCAGTCCTGCCCCAGCCTTACCCCATCCCCATCCCTGCCCCCAGCCCAGCCCCAGCCCAGCCCCAGCCCCGGCCCCAGCTCAGCACTAGCCCTGTCCCCAGCCCATCACCAGCCCTGCCCCCAGCGCAGCCCCAGCTCTGACCCCTGCCCAGCCCCAGCCCCAGCCCAGCCCCAGCTCTGACCCCAGCCCAGTCCCAGCCCAGCCCCAGCCCCAGACCCTGCCCCAGCCCTGCCCCAGCCCCATCCCTATCCCCAGCCCAGTTGTGCCCTAGCCCTAGCCCGGCCCCCAGCCCAGTGCTGCCCCAGTCCTGCCCCAGCCCCCGGCCCCAGCCCTGCACCAGCCCCAGCCCCAGCCCAGCCCCAGCCCTGCCCCCAACGCAGCCCCAGCCCTGCCCCAGCCCCATCATTTCCCAGCCCCCAGCCTCAGCCCCAGCCTTGCCCCAAGTGCCAGCTCAGCCCCCAGCCCCATCCCCAGCCCGGCCTCAGCCCTGCCCCCAGCCCAGCCCCAGCCCCGGCCCCAGCCCAGCCGTACCCCAGCCCTGCCCCAGCCCCAGCCCTAGCCCAGCCCTGCCCCCAGCCCAGCCCCAGCCCTGCACCCAGCCCCAGCCCTGCCACAGCCCCAGCCCAGCCCCAGCCCTGCCCCAGCCCCAGCCCCAGCCCCAGCCCCCAGCCCCAGCCCTGCCCAAGCCTTGGTTCCAGCCCCGGCCCCAGCCCTGCCCCAACCCAGCCACAGCCCAAGGCCAAGCCTCAAGCCTAGTCCTGCCCCAGCCCTGGCCCCAATCCAGCCCCAGCCCTACCACTACCTCAGCCCTAGCCTCAGCACTGTCCGCAGCCC